>NC_048894.1:126975963-127023442 GCF_011077185.1 Oxyura jamaicensis | reverse complement strand
TCTTTCTTTCTTTCTTTCTTTCTTTCTTTCTTTCTTTCTTTCTTTCTCTTTCTTTCTTTCTTTCTTTCTTTCTTTCTTTCTTTCTTTCTTTCTTTCTTTCTTTCTTTCTTTCTTTCTTTCTTTCTTTCTTTCTTTCTTTCTTTCTTTCTTTCTTTTTCTTTCTTTCTCTCTCTCTCTCTTTCTTTTTTTTTCTCTCTTTCTCTCTTTCTCTCTTTCTCTCTTTCTCTTTCTCTCTTTCTCTCTCTCCCTATTCCTGTCTTCCTCCCTCTCTTTAAGTAAACGTTATTATTATTATAATTGTTATTATTATTGTTGTTGTTGTTATTTAGCAGCATGCTCTTATGAGATACCCTGATTCTAGTTCAACTGTTGCAACCTGAATGCACTTACAGTGAAAGCCTGCTTACAATGAACATTGTCCTTGGGCTTCTGGGAATGCCAGATTGATTTGTATTGCTAGGATTTAGTAGAGCAGTAGGTTACTAATAAAAGTGATTTTGAGATAGCATCTCAAGTCAAAATCCATAGCTGTAGGGAATGATACTTTCAGCTGGATATTTTTCCTGCATTTTGGGACCTTTGAATTGCCATCAGTAGTCAGAATGCACATTCTCCTAATATAATATTAAGATGTTTACACTAAGTAGGTGGAGAAACCCATTTTGGCTGAGATATTAAGTTAAACATTACAGCATTTTATTTATTTATTTATAGATATTATTTACTGAAACGTGGGGTATGAGAATGTGGTAAACTGAAAATACTAATTGAGGGACAAAAATCCATTTGACTAATCGAGTCACTAAGGAACTCTGAGATTTAAGCTGTTGAAAAGACTTTTTTTTTTTTTTTTTTTTTTTTTTTTTAAGAAAAACAATTTTTCTTTTACTTTATAAAATAAAATATTTTTTTTTTTTTTTTTTTTTTTTTTTTTCCTCTGTTCCACTCAAGCTGCTATACTTTAGGATCATTTCACTCTGTTGAAAACCCATTGTAAAAATGTCAAGGTTCATATAGCTCATTTCTATAGATGACCTTGTAGCACTCTTTGATCTTATAGCACTTCTTTTAATTTCACCTTTCATTAATCATCCCTACTACTTTCTATTTACAATGCATGCATTACACTCTTGGATTTTTTTCACCATTTTATTCTCCTTCATATTTACCTTTTCTTATGGACACTGGTTGTAATGTTTGTTTTCTTTAAAATTTGTGCAAAACTCATCTTAAAATACAGCATTATTCTTGGCAATAATATAGCTATATATAAATTATACTTCATCTTGCCTTATCTCTTTTCAAGTATATTCCCCAGTATGAAAATGTCTTCCTTCTCACAGTTGCCACAGTTCCTGCTTGGCCTTTTCCTTCTAAGCCATTTTTACCTTCCCCGTTCTTTTACCTCTACATGTTAAAAATTATATTATTGTGGAAATCCTTAACACTTTGGCCTATTTCTTTTCTACCTAGCCTAAGGTTTTCATCCAGAATGGATTATTTTTAATATCTATGATATTTATGTCTATGATCTGTTCTATTTTCATACCTTTCACTAAGAGTATTCTTCCTAGAGATTTTAAAAATTGTATCAATAACTTTATCAATCTTTAAAACTGTTTTTGTTTGTTTGTTTGTTTGTTTTCTCCATTTCTAATTTTCCCTCTCTCCTTAAATACCATAACCTGAAATTTTACTTGTCTTTTTATTTATTATTTTATCACTGCTTTTTAGCTAAATATGTTTTAATTTTTGTTTATAACTAGATGGTTAACTTTGACAACATTTGTTCTGATTTTTTAAAATTAAAATTGTAAATATCTGAACTGAAATGATAAATTTCCATTCATCTTCTAAATATACTGTAAATATTTCTTCATAAAGATTTAGTTAAATTCACAGGTATCTAACAATTAAAATATCATAGGTGTGAGTGACATATAGAAGATTTTAAATTTCTCTTTAAGGTGTCACAATTCAAAGAATACCTTAGCTGACTCATATCCTATTTTTAGAAAACCTTTTCATCAACCACAGATTTACCTCAACATTAAGGTCTGGAAATCAGAAGAAGCTATACATGCAATTACAAATATGTGCTGTCATTCCAGTGTATAATGCTCCTAAAATTTAAATATTGTTTTTGAAATATATGATGATTTATTTTTATAGTTATAATGATTCCCCTTGAGCAATAAGTAGCTATTTTCCATTAACCTCATTATCCTAAAAATCAATGCAAGATTTTATCATATTGACATAAAAAAAAAAAACAAAACACTACTGTAGCATTCTCCATACTGAAATTTAGAAAACATTTTTAATATCGGTACTCTAGCCTAAAAATCTATCACCTAGATAGTACCTTGAAAGTATTTATTTTCTTTCATTGTCACTGTTTTAAAAATAATTTGAATAAGTTGTTTAATGAATAATAAAATGACCTTTTCCAGTTACAAAAAAAAAAAAAAAAAAAAAGAAAAAGATTACCATGCACATCTGATGTATTGCTTAACTGAAGTGTTTTTTTTTTCCTTTTTTTTTATTTTTTTTTCTGTAACTTTTAATTATTGTCCTATTACCAAATCTGTTTGCTCCTTGCTTCTACTTTCTACCTACCCTATTCAATTAATATCACCAATATCACCTTATATAAAAACACGATCACTCTCACTCTACCTTATGTTTGATGATTTTACCTCTTCTGATTCCCCCACCGCATAACAGCTATTATTAATGATCTCTTTCTTTTTTTTTTTTCTTTTTTTTTTTTTCTTTTTTTTCAGTGGCACATTTCCTCGAGCTTTTAATGTGGCTACCTTCTCAGCACCCTTTCCTAGAAGCTTTTATGTGGTTCAAATTCCATTGCTAACTATCATGCTATTTCTAACCTTTTATATCTTGGTAAAGTTCTTGAAAAGATATTCTGCTCTTAACTTTCCAAACACCTTGTTAATACTAACCTCTTTGATTGTTTCCAAGTAGGGTAGATTTTCATCTCCAGCATAGCACAAAAATGTTATGTTCCACTTACAAGTGTTGAAGATCTCTTCAAATCTTACCTAGTAATCATAGTTCTTTCCCCTCCTCATTATTTTAGATGACAGTATGGAATTTGGCAATACTAAACTAAATATTTTATTACACTATTGCAGATCATGTGATAACATCTCTAATTCCTGTCAACTTTATTTTAATGGTAATTCTTTTCCTCTAATTGTTGTTGTTTCCCTCTCTCTCTCTCTTTTTTTTTTTTTTTTTTTCATTTGTCATCTTATTCACTTTTTTTTTTTTTTCTTCCACATACTTGATGCATTAACTTATTTTTCCCTTTGTTTTCAACAGTCTTATAATTATTGGAATATTACTGCAATGGCAATAATGTTACACTTCAACATTTGAATTTATAGTTGAAATATTGAACAACTCTTAACTGCAGTTTTTTTACCAAGGGCTACTTAAAGATTCTGAATACATTTTCCCGTTGATTTCAGAACTTAATTTTGTATAAGCTACTCTCATTTTTATAGAGTTAAGGAAAAGTTTGTGTTCCTCAAAGCAAATTATGCAAATTAACATATTGTACTTGCATATCAACTCACTTGCACATCTAATTAAACATTTCTCATGTGCATTACAAATGATGATTTTTTTTGCTTTATGTTTCAGAGATGTTTCTCAACTATCTGTGATTTATTTATAGGCATATCTATGACACTAATCATCTGAGTATATAATCACATAAAAATGATTAAAGATACATTAAAATTATTTCTAGAAGGTACTGCTTTTCTTTCTTTTCTTTGAAGCTGTTTCTTTACCATAATGTTCTGGAGTTCCTCCTGTGTTCAGTGTCATTATTACATAGCTATTGGGAAATGGTAGTGAATATACATATGACTTGTACTGAGCTTGAAAGTTGTGTGAAAGAGGCTCCACTTGTTTAAGATCAGCTTTGTAGGAAGTTTCCTTCATATTTTTTGTCCTGTCACTGAGAATGCCCTCCTTTCCATTGTCACAAGATGAAAGCCAGGGATCTGTCAGCCAAGTATCCCAAATGAGTGTAGCAATCATACTGGGAAATTGTTAAAGCCAGTCCTTGAAGTAAGTGGGCTTCATCCTTTCATATCTTCGATGATGGGGGGATGGGCAAGAAACAGGACAAGCTTTTCAAGATACACAGTTTAAAGGACTCTTTTATTTTTATTTATTTATTTATTTATTTTATTTTATTTTATTTATCCACACTTACACAACCTTCAGTTCCATTTTGTGGCAAAATATTTCAGGAATAAAGATTTTAGCCATCATGCTTAGATATATCAACAAAAGCTATTTAAAGAAATTACCAACAATGTTAAAAATTAATCATTCAAATAAGATTTGTGATGATAACCATCTTCCCTCAAGAGGTATCCTTGACTGCCATAACCCAAGGAAAAACTGAACTACAATACAAATAATTTCCATCTTGGTAAAAAACAAACAAACAAACAAACAAACAGCAACAACAAAAAAACAGTGTATATAGTAAATTAGAATACATATATATTGAAATCTCTCAGCTTCTTTGATGCTCAAATCAAGATCAGTTTACTCCTTCTGGAAGATCCCACACTAATCTTTTGTGTTATGGACCCTGTTAAGCTTCCAGTTTCCATTAAAAATGGCAAAATTTTTGACCTGGAACTAAATTTTACTTGCATTACAGTTTCATACCTAGTTTAGAGAGAAGGGAAAAATCAGACCAAATTCGTAATGGTTTAAATTTGCATGTGTGTATATTTATTTTGAGTTATTTCCGTGCAGGATTTATTCAGGGACTGCAAAAAGTATGCAGTCATATCCATGAATTTAATCTTAAATTCATAGGACCTCAAAATCCCTTCAAAAGTTTTAAAGATCTTATTTCATTGGGAAGTGAAGTAGTCACGAGAAAAACAAATGGTGAAGCTGGGTGGATAATGACGGCAGGTTTCCAGAAAGATTTCCTCCTGCAATTTTCAGTGGTAAACCTGCTGAAAATGACCCATGCCCCAGCTCAACGGACATATTCAGAATGCTCCATACCTTCAATGAAAAATGCTAACATTCTAAAGTAGCAACAGATGAGCAGACCTTTTCGACAGTAAGTTATTACAGAGACCTCAAAAAGTAACATGACTTTCAGCAACAGACTATAGGTACAACATAAGGAATTAAAATATAGATGACCTCTAGAAAAAAATCAAAACAACACACCTTCATGAAGTTTATCTTTAAATTGAAATGAGCAACCAAATAAACATTTAGTTCAAACACTTAAAAAATGAAATTAATTGGAGTGGATTTTCATATTACATTTTTAGGTGGCAAAACTATCCAGTTTTAAGTTATCTTTTTTTTTGTTGTTTTTTGTTTTTTCTTCTTCCCCCTCCCTCTACACCCCCCCCCCCCCCCAAGTTTGAAGTATGTGAATAGGAAATAATTTATACTTCAGAATCTTTTATTATTTGCAGATATCCCAAATTGAAATAAAACTCTCAGTTTTGTGAACAAAAACTTTCCCTACTTCTGGTTTAGAAGCATACAAAACCCATCATCACTATAACAAAAGCTATTTGTAAGAGTGCACACAAAAGTCTACTTGGAAATCTACATATAAGACGAGTCACTGGTTCACCACAATCAACGTTCATTGAAAAGGATGTAGTGTATCACTTTCAGCTTTATTATACATAAAAGTATGGCAGACCCAAATACACTGTTAGAAGAACAAGCTTATAATCTGAGCTAAGGAAACCACATAAATGTTCGCCTCACAAACAAGGACATAAGAAAAGCAGAGATGTTTAATGCCTTCTTTGCCTCTGTCTTCAAAGCTGATGATGGGCTTTGGGACCCCAGGTGCCTTGAGCTGCTGGACTATGTCCATGGAATATTAAACTCCTAGCCACCCCTGAATGTGAGAGGGATTTGCTGCTCCACTTGGATCCATACAAGTCCATGGGTCCAGATGGGTTTTATCCCAGGGTGCTCAGAGAGCTGGCTGATGTCATTGTGGGACCTCTCTCAATTATTTTTCGATGGTCTTGGGAATCTGGAAAGGTCCCAGTTGACTGGAAGCTGGGAAATGCTGTACGAATTTTCAAGAAAGGCAAGAAAAAAAGACCTTGGCAACTACAGGCCGGTCAGTCTCATGTCAGTTCCTGGTAAAATTATGGAGAAGATTATTCCAGGAGTTATTGAAGGGCACCTGGGGGACAATGAAGTCATCAGTCCCGGCCAACATGAGTTCATGAGGGGTAGGTCCTGTTTAAAAAATTTGATTTCCTTTTATGATAAGATCACCCATCTAGTTGATCAAGGGAAACCGGCTGATATTTTTGGACTTCAGTAAAGTTTTTGACACAGTTTCCCATAGGATCCTACTGGACAAAATGTCCAGCATACAGCTGGACAAAAACATCATACCATACCAATTGGCTGATGGGTAGGGCTCAAAGGGTTATGGTACATGAGGTTACATCAGGATGGTGACCAGTCAACAGCGGGGTCCCCCCAGGGCTCCATTTTAAAGCCAGATCTTTTCAATGTTTTATAAATGATTTGGATGTAGGACTAGAAGGTGTTTTAAGTAAATTTGCTGATGATACTAAACTGGGAGGAGTTGTTGACTCTGTTGAGGGTGGAAAGGCCTTGCAGAGATATCTGGATGGACTGGAGAGCTGGACAATCACCAACCACATGAAGTTTAGGAAGAACAAGTGCCAGGTCCTGCACCTGGGAAGAGGCAACCCTGGCTATACATACAGACTGGGTGATGAGATTCTGAAGAGCAGCCCTGCAGAGAAGGATCTAGGGGTTTGGGTTAATAGCAAGCTAAATATGAGCCAACAGTGTGCCCGGGCAGCTGGGAGGGTGAACTGTATCATGGGGTGCTTCAAGCATGGCATTGCTAGCAGGTCAGGGGAAGTGACTGTCCCGCTCTATTCTGCACTGGTGTGGCCTCACCTGAAGCACTGTGTGCAGTTCTGGGCTCCATGATACAAACACGGTGTGAAACTATTAGAGAGTGTCCAGTACAAGCTACCTTGTTTAAATATTTCAGAATCATGCAAAATATTTGCTTTAACAACAGGAGTCATTTGTATTTCCACAGGAGCATTGGTGACCTAGGATTTGGGGGTTTTATGTTTTTTGTTTATTTTGTTTGATTCGGTTATGTAGTAAGTAAGAGGACACATGGTAGCTCACCTAGGCTAAATTCAGAAAGAATCACTCTCAAGGGAGGAGGATTTTCTATAAAATGCATGCACGTGCAGTAATACTTAGACTGCTGCTTAGAAAAAAAAAAAAATAAATATATATTACTAATAGTTTACTAAATTTCCTGCCATTAACCTGTTTAGGACTGATATATATATTAAAATTTATTGTTGGTTAAATATACAAAGAAAAAAAAAAAAAAAAAAGAGAGAGATTTCTGTTGAACAGCCACACTGAGAAATTGTAAAATTCTAGATACCAAATATTATCTGTATGAGCACTCTTTGTTAAGGAAACGTTAGGGTGTTTTATTTATTTATTTATTTTATTTATTTATTTTTATTGCATTCGCTGTAGCAGATAGTACCTACACTTTGGTATGCTCAATTATCTGCTCTTAACAGCAACACATTATTTTAATATCAACCCTTTACTGCAGTCAGCAAATATTGTGTATTTTGTTTAAATTGACCTGTCATATGTTATTACAAAATATGAAAAGAAATGGTTGGTTTTCTCAGAGTTAGTTCAGAGTTAGACAGAATCATTTTACTGTGGTTTGGCTCAAATGTATTGCACATTTTCTTTCAGACAAGCCTTAAAAACAAAACAAAACAAACAACAAGAACAACAACAACAACAACAACAACAACAAAAAAAAACACAAAACACTAAGAGATAGACCAACCAATAAAATAATCAGTATAAAATATGAAATATGAACTAGTGATCAATTACTTATTTTTTACAAAGGTACCTAAACCTGACTCCATATTAACCTACTGTTGGACCAGAAAATATTTTTTGAGATGCTTGACAACTGCAGTAAAACAGGTATCAGGTTTCATGCCTATACACCAATCTCCTTTCTATTCTGAATACCACTTTGCATGCTAGCAAAAATTGGTTGTCAAGATTTGTGTTTAAAAACAATAATATCAGAAAATAAAGTGGCAATCTTTAAGGGTCCTCATTGACTGTGGTTTATTAAGCAATTATCTTAATGTTGAACTCTAGAATAAATGGGAATTGCTCATCACCATCTCACCATGAAATCAAGACAGTCATATTAAATAAGTTGAAAAATCTACTATGTTATTGAGTATAGTAACTGATCAGTACAGTAGAATCAACAATGAAAATATTCTGTGCTATAAAAAAAAAAAAAAAAAAACAAACAAAAAAACTACAACAAACACATAGATATTAAGCATTTTTTTGAAAAAAAAAAAAAAAAAATCCTTTCTTTATCTGTTTTCATTCAAATACTGGGCAAACGTAAAAGTTTATTGTGAAAATAGTAGCTGAAGAAATATTACTGAATTACTAATTGATGTAGCATTTACTCTAGTCTAACAAAGTGAAAGTTATTTCTTGATGACTTTTGTCACACTGACAAAGTATATATATATATACTGTATATATTTGTATATACAGTATATATATATATACTGTATATATTTGATATTACTAGAGGATGATTAGAGTCACTTTTGCTTCCAACATTTACAGGTGAGAAAGATCGGTAGCTCACAATATCTTTCTACAGATGAGACATCCTACATAATACACTTAATTGTTATGCTAGACATTTTAGGAGGACAGAGAGAATAAAAAGCGTTAGGAAGAAAACACACACACACACAAAACAACAACAACAACAACAACAAAAAACAGTGATCTTTATGTAAAACAGAGAAATACACTACTTGTATGTAAGATAACATTCCCAAAGGACTGGAAAGCAGCAAATATTAAATTGAAAACTCTCAAAAAATATATCATTTTTTTATTAAAAAGAAATATATATTTTAAAGGAAAAGCAGGTGTGGTAAGGGACACAGAAGTTAAAAGATGTTTTGAATAGTAAGTTGTTAAATATAGGATAATAGATCTTTAATGTATGCCTGCCCTGCTCTTTTCAAATTTTCAGTTACAGTTGTTTACCAGTTTTGAGGAGGGAACCAACATGCTTTATACTCCTCATAGATTTTAATTTTTGAATTTACAAAGTGTAGAAGTTGTAAAGAGTGTCAGTAGTGTATTACTCCATACTCTACTGATCATTTAGATAAGACTGAAATTTTGCTAGAGGCAAACATACATTTTCCAGTAATAAATATTTAATTTTATTTCTATAATAAAAGTGATCACTTCCTCAACAACACCATAGGCTGGTTGAGCTTGTCTCTTACTCATTACTCTAATTTCAACAGATCTATTTTATCCCATAAGGAGACTTCAAGAGATCTTCTTTATCCTATAAAAATTTGTTGATGGGCCAAGAAGAACTTCATGAAGTTCAACAAAGTCAAGTTCAGGGTCCTACACCTAGGGAGGAATAACGTCAAGAACCAGTACAGGCTGGGGGGTGACCTGCTGGAGTGCATGTGGTTCTGCAGAAAGAGACCTCGGAGACCTGGTGGACAGCAGGCTAACCATGAGTTGGCAATGTGCACTCATGGACAAGAAATCCAATGGTATCTTGGGATGCATTAGGAAAAGTGTTGCCTGCAGGTCAAGGGAGATATCTTTCCCCTCTACTCAGCCCTGATGAGGACACACCTGGAGTGCTGGGTCCAGTTCTGGGCTCTCCAGTACAAGAGGGACATAGAACTACCGGAGCAAATCCAGATGAGGGCTACAGAGATGATTACAGGACTGGAACACCTGTCATATGAGCACAGGCTCAAAGAATTGGGCCTGTTTAGCCTGGAAAAGAGAAGACTGAAGAGAGACCACATTAATCTATTTAAATATCATAACGGAGGATGTCGAGAGGATGGAGCCCAGTGACAGGACAAAAGGCAACAGGAACAAACTGAAGCACAGGAGGTTCTGTCTGAATATGAGGGGGAACTTATTTACTCTGAGAGTGAAAGAGCACTGGAACAGGTTGCCCAGAGAGGCTGTGGATTCTCCTTCTCTGGAGATATTCAAAACCTGCCTGGATGACATCCTGTGCAATGTGTTCTAGGTGATCCTGCTCAGCAGAGGGGTTGAACTAGATGATCTTCAGAAGTCCGTTCCAACCTCAGCCATTCTGTGATTATGTGGGATTGCTTTTATCTGTAAAGAATTTCAGATAAGTGCATGTTGAAAGATGCACCCAGGTAGAGTGTTCTGTTTAGGAGGCATTTTACTTTTAAGGATTATCTCACCACTACGAATTCTGTTTGATACACTTATGATTAAGTAAACACTGCCTCCTCTGAAAGTTTTTATCTCTCAGAAATATCACTAATGAGATAGATTTATAGTAGTGATTTTATCTACAGAGATTTTTCACAGTTAAATTAATCTTCATGAAGGTGTTTCTTCCCAGTGGACAGAATTTTAAGGAGCAGAAGACCTACTGGTCTTATATGTCCTTTTTTTGTCCATTTGAATAGAAAGTGCATAAACATCATTGATTTTCCTGTAGGTATTCCTTATAACAAATAGAGTACTGTGCACTGGAAATAGGAGATATGTATATCACTTTTTATTCCTTTGATTTGCCCATTCCGTCATAGCCTAGAAACCATCACTGGTGGCCAGATTTTCATCCAAGTCTCAGCAGATAAGCAAAATCAGTTAACACTAGTCTACACTCAGCAAAGCAGCTTAACAATGAACAGAGTTGAAAACGCCCTTTCAATCATGAAAGGGAGCCCCTGGTTAGGGTGCTGATGAGCTGACAAGTCTCTGTGGGTGCACACAGGGTTTTCCTTCTTTGATGACTGGTGTCCTGACAAATTCAATAAATGAGCAAAGCACCACTTAACACTGAAAAGAAGACTGAACGTTTGGGGGGGCTTTTTTGATGGAAGCAAAATGGATCTTATTATATTAACAAATTGATCTGACTGTCCAAAGGGAGTTTTAACTGGAATTGAAAATGTTGGATGTAAGAATATTTTAAATACCAAGTGTTTTTTTTTTTGTTGTTTGTTTGTTTTCCTTTTTTTTTTTTTCCAATATTTATCATAGATATTACATACTTTTTAAGAATGTTTATATGAAATACACACACTGTTTATGTTATTTTCATCCTACAATATCATAGAAAGATTTGGACTGGAAGGGACCTTAAAGATCATCTAGTTCCAATGTCCCTGCCATAGGCAAGGATGTCACCTACTAGATCAGGTTGCTCAGGTCCTCATCTAACCTAACCTTGAACACCTCCAGGGATGGGGCATCCACAGCCTCTCTGGGCAACCTCTTCCAGCGACTCACTACCTTCTGAGTGAAGAATTTCCTCCTAATCTCTAATCTAAATCTCCCCTCTTTTAGTTTAAAACTATTCCTCATTGCCCTGGTATTATCTGATTGAGCAAAGAGTCAAGCTCCATCTTTTTTATAAGTCCCCTTTAAGTAATGAAAACCCTCAACGAGGTTATTGCAGAGCCTTTTCTTTAGAATGAACAGCCCAGCTCTCTTAGCATATTTTAGTAGGACAGGCGTTCCAGCCCCTTGATCATCCTTGTGGCTGTCCTCTGGACCTGTTCTAATAGATCCACATCCTTCTTGTGCTAGGGGCTCCAGAACTGAACACAGTATTCTAATCTGGGCCTCATGAGGGCAGAGTAGAGGGAGACAATCACCTCCCTTGACCTACTGGCCACTCTTCTTTTGATGCAGGCCAGGATGCAGTA
Organism: Oxyura jamaicensis; assembly: GCF_011077185.1. NCBI lineage: Eukaryota > Metazoa > Chordata > Aves > Anseriformes > Anatidae > Oxyura > Oxyura jamaicensis. Next base: position 127,011,554 of record NC_048894.1, on the reverse strand, counting down.
GGCCACTTGGGCTGCAAACACGCACAGCTCATTCTTGTTGAGCTTCTTGTCCACCAGAATCAAAGGAATATGTCTGAGTTGGAAGGAACTCAAAAAGATCATCAAGCCCAACTCCTGTGTCCCCAAAGGACCACCCAAAAATATCAGACTGTGTGTCTGAGAGCACTGAAGTCCGGCAGGCTTGGTGTCATGATCCCTTCCCTGGGAAGACTTTTCCAGTGCCTTACCACACTCTCAGTGAAGAACCTTTTCAGGATCTTCAGTCTGAACCTCCTCTGTTGCAGTTTCAAGCCATTCTCTCAGGTTCTATCACCAGTCACCAGAGATAATAGATCAGTGTCTGCCTCTCCACTCCCCTTCACACGAGGAAGTTGTAGACCACCATGTATGGTGGTTTTACTTGGGTGGGCAGCCAAGTTCCACCACAGCCACTCTCTCACTTCCCCTCCTCAAAGGGAAAGGGGGAGAAAACACAATGAAAAGGGCTCAAGAGTTGAGACAATGACAGGGAGATCACTCAACAATTATCGTGATGGGCAAAACAGACTCAGAGTACTGAGACAGTAACATTTATTTTCTATTACTAACAAGCTAGAGAAGTGAGAAATAATGGAAAGAAACCAAAAATGCCTTCTCCCCCATACACCCTCTTCCACTGCTTCCCCCTGAGCGGCACATGGGAATGGGGAAATAAGGGTTGCAGTCAGTCCCTAATGCTTTATCTCTGCCACAATTTCTCAGTCACTTTCTTCCAATGCTCTGATGTGGGGTCCCTCCCACAGGATGACATCCTTCCCACACTGATCCTGTGTGGGCTTCCCACAGGCAGCAGCTCTTCAAGAACTGTTCCAAATATGGGCCTGTACCATGGGGTCCATCCATCAGGAGCAAACTGCTCCAACCTGGGTTCCCCACAAGCAGCAGCTCCTGCCAGGTTGCCTACTCCTACATGGTCTCCTCTCCATGGGCTACAGGTCCGTCCCAGAATCTGCTCTGTCAGGTGTTCTCCACAGGCCACCTCATCCTTCAGGTCAGATCCACCTGCTCCACCATGGTCTCCTCCACAAGCTGCAGCATGGAGATTGGCTCTGCCATGGTATGCCACGGACTGCAGGAGGACAGTCTACTTCACCATGGTCTCCTCTACAGGCTGCAGGGGAACTTTTGCTCAGTGCCTGGAGAACCTCCTCCCCTCCTTCTGCACAGACCTTGGTGACTGCAGGGCTGATTCTCACTTCTCACTTTCCCAACTGTTGTTGTACAGCATTTTTTTTTTTCCTCTTTCTTAAATATGCTGTCACAAGGTGCAAACAACATTGCTTATTGGCTCAGCTCTGTCCAGCAGTGGGGCCCTTACCTAACTTATCTGGATTCTTCTCACAGAAGCCACCCCTATGGCCCCCTGCTACTGAAACATTACCATGTAAACCCATTACAGTGAGGAGAAGCTGAAGTCACTTGGATTATTCAGCCTGGAGAAGAAGAGGCTGATAGGAGACTTCATGGTGTAGTAGGTTTATGTGGCAAGGTTTGGTCCAGAAAGAAAACATCCACTCCTCCCCTCCCCCCTCCACCCCCACCCATCCATCAGGATGATGATTTCATTATACAAGCTTATCAGGTTGGTTAGGAATGACTTCCTCTTGGTGAATCCCTACTGACCACTCCTGATGATTTCTTCTCCTTCATGTGCCTGGAAATACTTTCCAGGATTAGCTGTTCCATCACCTTCCCAGGAACTGAGGTGAGGTTGATCAATTCTGTACTTGCAAAGGACCTCCTTCTTGAAGAAAACAATGCCTTTTGCTTTCCTTCAGTCTAGAAATTTCTCCCAGTTTCCATGATTGAGGAAAGATTATAGAGAACGGCCTCACAATTACATCTGCCTGCTCACAGAATCACAGAATCACAGAATGGTTGAGGTTGGAAGGGACATCTGGAAATCAACTAGTACAAGCACCTGCCAAGCAGGGTCACCTGGTGCATGTTCCACAGGATTGCATCCAGGCAGGTTTCAAATATCTCCAGAGAAGGAGACTCCACAACCTCTCTGGGCAACCTTTTCTGTCACTCTCACAGTAAAGAAATTTTTGTCATATTCATCTGGAACTTCCTCTGTTTCAGTTTGTGCCTGGTGCCTCTTATCCTATCACAGGGGACCACTGAGAAGGGTCTGGCCTCATCCTCTTGACACCCTCCCTTCAGATATTTCTACACATTGCTCAGATCCCCTCTCAGTCTTCTTTTATCAAACTAAACAGGCCCAGTTTTCTCAGCCTCTCCTCTTATGACAGGTGCTCCAGACCCCCAATCATCTCCATAGCCCACCAATGGACTCACTTCAAGAGCTCTATGCCCCACTTGGGAGCCCAGAACTAGACACAATACTCCAGGAGAGGCCTCACCAGGGCTGAGTAGAGGGGGAGGATCACCTCCCTTGACCTGCTGGCAACACTCTTCTGAATGCACCCCAATATACCATTGGCCATCTTGGCCACAAGGGCACAATGCTAGCTCATGGTTAGCCTGCTGTCCACCAAGACTCCCAGGTCCTTCTCCTCAGGGCTGCTTTCCAGCAAGTCAGCTCCCAACCTGAAGTAGTGCAATGAGTTATTCTGCCGTAGGTGCAGGAGTCTGTATTTGTCTTTGTTGAAATTCATGAGGTTCCTCACACAATGTTCCAGCCTGTCCAGGTCCTTCTGAATGTCAGTACACCCTCAAGGGTATCAGCCGCTCCTCCCAATTTTGTGTCACCAGCAAACTTGCTGAGGAAGCACTCTGTTCTATCGTCCAGGTCATTGATGAGTAGGTTGAACAGGACTGGACCCTGTGTGGGCCCTTAGGTTACACTGCTAGCTACGGCCTCCAACTAGACACCATGCTACTAATCACAACCCTCCGAGCTCTGCCATCCAGTTCTCAATCCACCTCACTGTCCATTCACCCATCTCACACTTCCTGAGCTTGCCTCTGAGGATGTTATGGGAGACAGTGTCAAAAGCTTTATGAAATCAAGGTAGACAACATCGACTGCTCTTCCCTTATACATTCAGCTAGTCATTCTATCATAGAAGGCTATCAGGTTGGTCAAGAATTTCTTATGACTACTCCTGATAACCCCTTCCATGTGTTTGGAGATGATCTCCAGTATGAGTGATTCCATCACAGGGATGGAGGTGAGGCTGACTGGCCTGTATTTTCCTGGGCCCTCCTTCTTGCCCTTTTTGAAGACTGGGATGACATGGGCTTTCTTCCAGTCTTCAGGCACCTCTCCTGTTCTCTGGGACATTTCGAAGATGACAGATAGTAGGCTAGAAATAACGACTTCCAGCTACCTTATCACTTGTGGATGCATGTCATCTGTGCCCATGGATCTGTGGGTGTCACGTCTGCCTCAGAGATCTCTGACCTGCTGATCTTCTGACCAAAGGAAAGTTCTCCTTTCTCCAGACTTTCTTCCTTGTCTTTAGGGTCAGAGATTCCTGAGGTCTGGTCTTAGCAGTGAAGACTGAAGCAAAGAAGGTGTTCAGTAATTCTGCATTCTCTGTATCCATTGTCATCAAGGCACCCACCTCATTAAGCAGCAGGCCCACATTTTCCGAGTCTTCCCTATGCTATTGATATATTTAAAAATAAAATAAAATAAAATGTCCTTGAAATCCTTTGCCAAATTTAACTTCATCTGGGCCTTGGCCTCCCTTGCCACATCCCTACATCCTCTGACAATGTATCTATATTCTTCACAAGTGGTCTGTCCCCTTTTCCACATTCTGCATACTTCCTTCTTCCATCTGACCCCTTCCAGGATCTCCTTGCTCATCCATCCAGGTCTTGTGCCCCTTTTGCTTGCCTTTTGGCTCATACAAGTACACTCTACTCACTGGCTCCCCCACCACCTGTGTTAAAAAGTTGTCATTAATGCTCTGCAAAAACATCCTGAACTGTTTATGCCTATCTGTGTGGTCTTCCCAGCAAACGTCAGGGTGGTTGAAATCCCTCAAGATAAACAAGGCTACTGATTGTGAGCCTTGTGATTGTGAGGCTACTTCCAGCTGTCTGTAGAAGGCTTCATCTGCTTCCTCTTCCCGATAGGTGGCCTGTAGCAAACTCTCACAACAGTATCAGCCATGGTAGCCTTCCCTTTAATCCTTACCCATAAGCTCTCAACTCTCTCTACATCCAGCCCTAGGCAGAGCTCAATGCATTTCAGTTGCTCTCTCATGTAAAGTGCAACTCCATCACCTCACCTTCATGGCCTGTCTTTCCTAAAAAGCATGTAGCCCTCCATGACAGTATTCCAGTCATGTGAGCTATCCTACCACATTTTTGTACTTGCCATGACGTTGTAGCCTTCTGACCTCAGATGGATCTCCAGTTCATCCTGATTATTCCCCATGCTATGTGCATTGCTATGCAAGCATTTCAGGGAATCCTACAGGCTCCTCAGGAGGGGTACAAGAGGATCCTTCACAGTCAAGTCCTGCACTCACTTTCCTGGCTACATGTACCTGCTGGAGGCATCCTGATTTGAGACACTTATTGCAGCCTGCCTTATCCTTGTAATTCTCTTCTTCCCCCGTCTTTCCTAGTTTAAAGCCCTCCTTACCAGTTTGGCCAACCAGTTAGCAAAGACACGTGCCCTTCCTAGTGAGGTGGATCCCATCTCTCTCCATCAATTCTTGATCTTCAAACAAGGTTCCATGGTTGCAGAAGCCAAATCCCAGTTGCCAACACCAGCAGCTCAGGCAGTTGTTAACATGAAATATCCGTCTTCTCCTCCTCCCATCCTTCCCCCTCACTGGAAGTATTAAGAAACAAGTGGCCTGAGCTCCTAGACCCTTGACCACCATTCCCAGAGCTCTAAAGTCCTGCTTGATGGTTTCTAATTTACCCATGGTGTCAACAGCATCCATATGGAAAAGTAGCAGAGAGTAACAGTCTGACTCATGGACAAGCTTTTGCAGCCTTTCTATGACATCTCTTATCTGAGCCTCTGGCAGGCAACAAAAATCACTAGACAAGAGATCAGGTTAGAAGATGAGTGCCTCTGTACCTTTCAACAGGGAGTCACCCACAACAATCACCCACTGCTTCTTCTGGTGTTCCTGTTAGGCACAAGGTCTGTCAACCCAGTTGCCTCCCCTGAAGTCTTGTCCAGCTCAACCTCAGCCTGGAGGGCACTGAACCTGTTCCTCAATGGCAAGGCTTCAGGAGGAGTGAGAGACTATCTCCTCCTATGAGAAGTGACCAGATTCCATTCCTCTTCTACAATGTTATGATGTATTTCTTCACGCAGCACAGAGTCCTCTGACAATTCTCCTGCTGTATGAGGTTGGGACTCCTGGAGCTGTATGGTCTCCAAGAACACCCTGTCTATCTTCTGGTCATCTTCCTGGATACTTCACAACCTGCTGACTTCCTCTTGCAACTCTCTTACCCGACAACATAGCTTGTAGACAACAGCACAACAGGAGAGCTGACTGTGAGCTCAGGCTTTCCAGGGGTTGAAGGGGGGCATCAAGCACTCTTTGCAGCCTAAGACCTGAAGAGACACATCCTCCATCAGAGGGTCTGTCTGGGTCAATACTTGAGTTCCCTCTCAAATTCCACCAATTCATATAAAGTATAAAATTAAATAAATTTCTCATTAATGTCCTAATACTAAAAAGTGCTGAACAGTTACTGTGTAATGTAAAAGTATTTGAGGATATCCAGCATTCTTGAAGACTGAGTCTTCTAAATGTATTTGTTACTGAACATGAATTTTCCTATTGTGCAACCAGCTGATCAGTGGAGACATTTAAAGATATAAACAAAACCAAAAGGACAGGCATAGTTGTCCTTGATGTTATTCAATTATGTTCTAAGCCTTGATGTGATATCATAGCACACCTTAATCAGAACAACAAGCAATGGAAAAAGTTACACTATCCACTTCCCTAATTGAAATTTTGCTAGATTCTCCAGAGTTGTTTACCGTATATGAAATCCAGCTTAGGATTTTCTTGCAGTGCTGATTAGTTAGATTATTATTATTATTATTATTAATTTCCCACATTAATTAAGAGCCAGAACAAGTTCAAATGGACATAAAAATATTATGATGAAATTTTATTTTTCCCACCAAACCCCAACATCATTCTTTGCATAAGACAGAGAGGCTCATGGAATTGGAGCTTTTTTAATGTCTCTTTTTACCTCTACTGTGTTGGTTCATGACAGAATTGAAATGCTGTGCATGATAATTAGGTTTTATTTCACAGCATACCTGAAATTCAATGGAAACTCTACTTTCCTCATTTTGAAACAAGTTATCAAAGAGATGAACAGCGAGATGAACATCAAGAGACTGCACTGCATTTGGGAGTACCTGACATTGAATTTTAGCATTCATAGCATTTTTCTAAAAACTCTTAGTTTTTCTGAAATAAGATCAAAGGGTTCTTAGACTGGGTAAACTCAATTAGAAAACCATCTGTAAAATGCTGTACTTTAAAGAACTACCCAGAACACTTCATTTATTTTGTAGAGAGCTAAAGTTCTACAAAGTGGCCTTAACACTGAGACCAATTTTCCTTATACTAGTTTGACCATCCTTCTTGTTCTCATTTCTTGCAGTAAATAAGGAAGAGTTTTGCATCTGTATAAGGCAAGAATTATTAATACATTTTATACACTATTGCATCTAGGATCTGTCTAGATATGTTTGACTGAGGTCAGTCTGGAATGGAAATAAAAACAGTAGTACATCAGAAGTCTTCAGTTTCTAACTGATAACCTATTTTAACATGATACTTCTGCAATATTGGAACATTTGATTTATTGCACTATTATTATCATTTCATTTCCCTAATAACATGAGGGGAAAATAATATTATTTTTAATTTAGAATCATTATCAGTCTCCACATAAAGAAAAAAAAAAAAAAAAACACAACACTTTATTTTCACAATTGTATGTGTATCCATACATGTGTATTGTGTATTTCATAATAAAATGCATATTTTCAGTAAACATTACATTCACATAAAAATTATATTCAATAAAATGTGTATTTCACAATTACAGTGACTAGTAACATGATATGGTCTTGTACTCATTTTGGTTAAAGTAATAATGTTCTAGAATCATTAAAGAAGTTCTAGATTTCTTAAAGTTTTATCAGATATAATATTTTTTCTGATGAATTTTGCAAGTTTCAGTGGAGCAGAAGTAAAGAACAATAAGAAAATTTTATCTAAAGAAAAAAGTTGCATATGTGCATAAAAATTAATTCCTGACCTTTTCAATGATCGGTTTATGTCCAGAAACATAAGATTTGATAAACATTTTTTTTTTTTTCAGAGATGTTGTTATTAGTTATAAATTAACCTGCCCTTTAAAAAAATACAGCTGTAATGTCTATATCCTCTACTGTGTGAGCAATGTAAGTTCTAAAAAAGCAAAATGGCATATAACTGATGAGAAATAGTCACATTTTTCATAAACATTATGTTTACTACATGACTTATTTATCACTGTTTTACTACAGCATAGAATACCACACTAAGATTATTGATAAAATGCCAGAACTGAGATATAAACTCATCTATGCAGTACTTCTTTTTTTTTTTTTTTTTCAATATGCATATTATTAGTACTGTACTAATTTCCATATGTTGCTAAAATTACATGATGAAAGTCTTTTGGAAATTTCAAATATCACTGATAATGTTTCAAAGATATTTTCAATGTCATATGACATTCATTTTAGTCTAGTAATAATGGGTTGAGAAGTATCATCTGACACTTCAAGAATCTTCATGAAATTCAAGTTATAAATATAATATCTTAAGCAGTTTGCTCTGGTACTTAACTACATATGTAAAGTTTGAATTTTATGCATGAGTAATTTAAAAAAACAATCAAACAAAAACAAAACAAAACAAAACAAACAAACAAAAAAACTATATATACCTTATATGGAATCCCTCATCCCAGTTCTATAGAATCATAGAATAGAACCTTAATGATCATCAAATTCCCTGCCATAAGAAGGGATGCCACCCACTAGATCACATTGGACAAGGCCCCACCCAGTCTGGCCTTGAACAATTCCAGGGATGGGGCATCCACTTCTCTTACAGTGAAGAATTTCCTCCTAATATCTAGTCTATTGTCTTTTAGTTTATGAGCATTCCCCCTTGTCCTATCATTATCTACAAGAATAAAGAGTCCTTCTCCATCTTTTTTTACAAGATCCCTTTAAATACTGAAAGGTAGCAATGAATGCTCCCCAGACCCTTCTCTTTTCCAGGCTGAACACCCCCATCTCTCTCAACCTTTTTTCATAGGAGAGGTAATCCAGCCCTCTGATCATCTTTGTAGCACTCCCCACTGTAACAGGTGCACATCTATCTTGTGCTGGGGGCCCTAGACCAGTACACAGTACTCTAAGTGGGGACTCACAGAAGCAGAGTATCACCTCTCTTGATCTGCTGGCCACTCCTCTTTTGATTCAGGCCAAGATGCAGTTGGCCACTGGGTTGTAAGAGCACACCACAGGCTCATGTCAAGCCTTTCATCCACCAGAGCACCCAGGTCCGTCTACACAGGACTGCTCCCAATTTCTTCTCGTAGTCTGTACTTCTGTCTGTACTCCTGCACTTGGACTTGTTGAACCAGTGATAGGACCCGTGAGAATGGTGTTAAGCTGAGGCAGGGGAAGTTTAGGCTCGACATCAGGAAGAAGATTTTTACTGAGAGGGTGGTCACACACTGGGACAGGCTCTCCAGTGAAGTAGTCACTGCACCAAGCCTGTTTGAATTTATGAAGCAATTGGACTGTGCACTTAGTCACATGATCTAAACTTTATGGTAGACCTGTGCGGTGCCAGGAGTTGGACTTGATGATCCTTATGAGTCCCTTCCAACTCGGGATATTCTATGATTTTGTGATTCTATGAACCTCATGTGGTTCACATGGGCCCACTATTCCAGCCATTCAGGTCCCTTTGAATGGCATCTCTTCATTCTTTGGTACCAACCACACCACTCAGCTTGGTGTCATCTGCAAACCTGATGAGGGTGCACTCAATCCCATTGCATATGTCATTGATACAGATATTGAAAAACACTGGTCCAAAGACAGATCCCTGAGGGACACCTCTCATCTCCGATCTATCTGTGATGTTTAAGTATATCACCATCTTCTTCTTCTCTAAACTATGTGGGAAATGTCAGTTTTGTGGGCTGTTTGAGATTGATTGAGAAATAGTGTAGCTGATAACCACTTTGGTAGGCCACCATTGCACTTACAACGATTTGAAAATATATTTGATGTCTAACACATCATTATTTCTCCATTCTCTTTCAGTCTATGTGAATTCTGTTAATCACTTTTGTTGCCTTTAATTATGTGTTGATTTTAGTTGGGATATTATTATTATTATATATATTTTTTTATAGTACCTTTTATGGTGCTATATTTTGTATTTGTAATTAAAACAGTGTTCATAGCACACTGATGTTTCAGTTGTTGCACAGTAGTGCTTATATAGTTTTTTTTTTTTTTTTTTTTTTTTTCTGCATCTCATTCTGTCCTGCCAGTGAAAAGGCCAAGGGTGCACAAGAATATGGGAGGGGACACAGCTGGAACAGGTGATCCCAGCTGAGCAGAGGAATATTCCACACCATATGTGCTCAGCAATAAAATCTGAGGGGGAAGGTTACCTCAGCTGATGTTGCTCAGGGATTAGCTGGACATTGGTGAGTATTTGAGTTTGTAGTTTTGTATCACTTGCTTTTCTTGGCTTTATTTCTCTCTCTTTCCCTCTTCCCTGCCACCCCTCACCCCACCCCTAACATAATAATACATATTAATTTGTTTCTATCTACACCCATTACTTATTTATTTATTTATTTATTTATTTTATTTTTTAATTTTTACCCTTCCAATTCTCTTCCCTGTCCAGCTGGGGAGAATGAGCAAGTGGCTGCATGGGGACTGAGCTGCCTACAGGGATTAGACCACAGCAGTTTACAATAAACTAAATGGAAATTTATAAAGTAAATGCATAAGATTTACTTAGAACAATTGCATCAGTAGGTGATTTCAGAGGAAGTGTACTAATACAGTTTGCTTTGACACTTCTATTTCTATATGCAATCTTTTCTTTAAACACAAAGTATTGCATTTCCAGAGGCGTGACATCTGATTGCATTGCAGACACAAGTGCAATTGAGCAATAGGCAGGAGAAATGGTGGCTGGTTTGGCTCTAGCCTTTTGGAAAATGGAGAGGATGTATATTTTTCACGCTTCAGGACAAAACCTTAACTTAGAGAAATATATGCTTCTTATTCAGCAATCTCAGCATGGAAAGCTTGCAAGCACAGCCTATTCATCCATTGTAGAGTGTTCATACTCACAGAAATAATAAATTCCCTTTTGCCTGGAAAAGGGATATAATGCACAGTACAAAGCTCTTCATAGACCTATAGTAATGACAGAAAGAATTATCACTTTCTGTGTTTTGGTGATTTTAGTGCTGGCATATAGTAAACATCATCTAGATACTCATGTCATGTTCACTCTTTAACCTTAATTTAAGAGATGAATATGTACATTAACTAATATCAGCTGTTTGGTATTTCATATGAACAAAATGAATATATGAACAAAATGTTCATATGAGCAAAAATAAAAGATAATTAATTAGTGAGGTGAACCTACATTAATTTACCAGACAAACGGTTTTAAATAATGCCTCTTCTATGATCTAGAAATAGATGTAGCTAGATGGAGATAAATGCACACACTAAATGGTTTCTTTTAGACCATTTGTGATCTATTCTGGCAGTGAGACCCAAATGGCCTATGTGAGCAACAGTAGTACAACAGTAAGTAAAAATCCTTTTCCTTCACCCACTATTGAGGCCAGAAAAGACAATTATTATATATATGTCAGTGCTATGTGCATTAATAATTTGCCTTGTTTCTGGGCAGCTGTTTTGTCAGCTGGGATAATTCATACTGGAATTAGTCCTAAAACAGACTATTTCTAACAGGACAATGGGTAGAGTCACAGAATGAAGATGAATTCCTGTTTCTGACTCAATATTTCTTCCAAGTACTTGGGATTTTTCTCAACCAAAACATACACGGTTTCCTGATCACCTCTTGAGGGAAGACCTGTTTTTACCATAAAAGCAGCAATAACAGGCTTGTATGCCTATACATCCACTGAATACAAGTGGAATTGAGTGTGGGGGACATCTACATTAACTGCATATGTGGCCAGATGACATATAAAAATCCCATCTCTAATTAGAAGTAGAGCCTGTTTTTTTTTGTTTTGTTTTGTTTTGTTTTGTTTTGTTTTTGTTATTCAAGCATATCTCGTGCTGTTAGAAGAAATGTAATCATATTTTTGTTTAGTTTCAAATTCATACAGTTGTTTACAAAGAAGAAGCCTAACTAGTGCTTAACATGGAGCTTAGTTGACAGTGAAGCTAGATTTTAGTGTCCTTTAACTGCTTTATAGACCACTTTTAAAATCTGGCTTCAGATATCATTATGTAACTATATACAAGAACCAATAATGTCAGCATGCCATAACAAGTCACTATGGTTCTATTTCAACTACTGCTGTGCATTTAATAGCTTCCTGCTAACCTTGTATTTTTGTCCCAACAATGATTGTATTCTGGAGCAGAAATTAGCAGATAATTATTGATTGTTCATATGTTCAATGAAAAAAAAAAAAAAGAAAAAAAAGGTGCCTATTGCTAAAGACTTTCCAATGAAACTTTGCTACTTTGCTTTCTCTGGAAAGTATACTGCAGTTTCTAAAAAACACGCCCAGAAGTGGGTCCAACTCTGCTGATTTTTATTTAGTTAGTTATTCACTGCTTCCCTGACACTTTCATATCAGGCAGTACTCTTACAACAATAACATATCTGACTAAGGATTTCTAAACTGTGGGTAGAAAAAATCAAGGTGGCAAAAATGATACTGGTTCCTTGTTATTTATTTATTATAAATCAGTTTTAATGGTAGCGTGCGTGAGGTGTTATAGGGGACAAATAATGATAATTATGTGCAACATGAATGCTAAAAACATTTTTTAGAAATATTTTTAAGGAATAGGAATAAACAAGGTACTCTATAGGTAATTTCACCTTAAAGTGAAAGAGACTTTATAGAAGTTTTTTTTTTTTATTATTATTATTTATTTATTTATTTTTTTATTACTTAGTATTCTTACATTATTTTATTTTTAATTTGATGAGTTTGACTATGAAACATGGAAGTAAAGTTTCAGTCCCTTACTGAAGTTTCAGTAGCATTTACTTTACATATTGAAAAATAATCAACAGAAATTATATTTCTCTGGCTCTACTTGGATATTATTGTGGACAAAATCTGTTACATGTATTATAAAACCAACCAAAAGACAGTATGAAACATTTTGAAAGTTACACTCTGAAGGCAACAATAACGCTCACTATTCACCATATTTCAAATTAACTACATTAGTGTAAAGTACCCTAGGAGGATTCAAAGGCTTCAACTTCTTTTGTATTTTCAGTTGTTATCCATAAAACCACAAAAAGGAGATAGGCATTTTAATCCAGCGTGATTTCAAAACATTTGGATTACAATCCATGTAGATTACAAAATATGAAAACCTTTATTTCTCTCTTCTATGTTCACTTAAAAATGTCTCCTACAAAACACTTCTAGATAATTTTACCTTCTCTTAACCATGCAAAATCTATAATGTTTCAAAGCTGCAGATTAGTGATGGTGGCAGCTTATTCCTTTTGGTTATCTACAGCACCATCTTAGTGTCTTGAGGCATAAAAGAATATTATCTGTGTGACAGTTATGGCTAGAGCATCTATACTATTCATGCTATCAGCACTCAAAGAGCTCAGAATAGAAATCATTCAGTTTAAGATATCTTCTGTAGTTTCATTAAAAGCTTAAAATCATGAGGTACTGCAAGTTAGGACTAAAGTTATATGAAAATTTCAGTAAATCTGTGATGTGGAAAAGCATATATGCAGTTGGGGTGGTTAGAACACAATTGCTAATCTTTTGTAAAGGCAGTTGACCATAAGCAAGACAACCTATAAATCTGCTTTCCTTTACTTAATTTTCATCACAAATAATGTGCCACTCTGATTGCATGAAATCATCAGGAGTGTCTTCAATTACTGTGTGCAGCTTTTGATCAAAATTACTTTCTCTATTCTCAATCTGGAGGATGATGGAGAAAAAAAAAAAAAAAAAAGAGAAGGGGGTTGAGAAATGCACAGCTAGTTACGTATTACAAATGTCAGGTTACTGTAAAAGTGTATATATTCATACTTAATAATTTCTAAACTGGAGTTGTGATTTTAATAATGGCTCGTTCATATCTGCATTTCATTTAAATACACTGTTTTGACTCACTGAACATTTGTCAAAGATATTATAGCTAAACTTTTTCACATGACCACTGAGGTAATGACAGCATTACATTACCAGAAAACTGCATGACTTGCTGATACTTCCATTTTCCTCAGCAGCTTATGAAATAATCAAAATGTGTGCATGAAATGGCGGCCTGTTCTGAATTTATTTTAATACAGATAGACTTATACAGAGAAATGAAGAAGAGTGTAGGACCTCAGACACAAGAGACAATGACTACACACAAAGCTGAATTTTACTAGCAGGAAAGATGGATATATGGGTATTAGACTTTTCATAGCTATAGGAAGGATAATCTTTCAATCAGATTAATGAGAAAATATATTGCATGGGCCCTACAGCACTTTTTGCTTTCCAGGCTAATACGTGATTTAAATCCCCAAAGTACATTTTCAGCATTACAATATCCTTTGATAATAATGTCTCTTGCACAAAGACAGATAAAAATAAAACAGTCCCCCTTGATTTCCCATTTTAGATTTGAAGTATATTTTCTGTTCTTTGCCTGCAATGAAGTGAATTCTATTGAGAAGAGTCACATTTAATAAGACAAAGAGAATTTTCTAATTATGCTACCTGTCAAGATTGGAATCTATGGAATTGCAACTGCAATTGAAGAAACAGAAGAAGCAATTGCATATAGTCCAGTTTACTTTCGTGTATGATTACTATTTGCACTTAGATATTGCTAAATGTAAATCAAGCACACATCAAGAAGCATGCTTTAGGGTAAACACCAAAAGGCAAGTCTCAAAATGGCTTGTATAGTCCTCATTTCAATTTTCAGTATGTAAATTTCAAAGCTTTCCTAATTTAACTATAGAAAAATAGTAAAAACCTGTGAAAATGAAACACTTTTAAATTACTCTGAGTAGTACAGTTATACAATGGAACAAATAATAAATATAATTAAAACACAAATTACTTATGGAATAAGAATGTATATACCTAATTATGCTAGGTTAAGTATTTATGCATCTTTGTGGAGGAAAAAAAATACTGTAGTAATGAAGAAAAACAAAAGTGAAATAAAATTAATTCACCAAGACAAAGTATTTCTCTCCACACAGTTTCCTTATCATTTTTATATAGTTTATATTAAAAACATAGTAAGCATTAAAGAAAACCTTGCTGCTATAAATGGAGCCCTGAAAGTTGTCATATGTTGTCCTTTCAGAGTCTCCAGGGAACTGTTCAATGTGCCCCATCAGACATTATTCTTATTTGCAGCATCGCAATCTTGGAAACACTACGGCACATTAGACAAGGAAAATAAATATTGTGTTCTTGATGGTTTCCTTCATATTACAACTTAAATTACAAGTTTACACAAATCCATGGCACGCAATCAATTATTATAAGGACTTTATACAAATAATAATTTAGTTATCTTAGAAGTTTTTATTTATTTATTTATTTATTTTATTTTTCAATAAAGACTGTTAGGATACTGCAGATTATGACAAAGGTTAAAACAGATGACATAATATAAGGCTCTGACAAGCCTTTCTTGTTGCTTTTTTATTACATGCATGCTTATAAATACATGTAAATATATATATGTATAAAACATCTTAATGTAAAATAATTTTCATTTGTTAATAAAACATATTGGAATATATTTTATCCCATTTAGGTTTGTGGAATTTGCAAGCTGACTTTTCCAACTATTCAATTTACATTTCTATTTAGATGCTTCTGTTGTGTTTATTCAAAGAAGGGAAGAAAGATGGCCACATCACTTTATTTTCCTTAAAAACATTTAAACTCCATAGATGTTTTTTTTTAATAATTCTCAAGTGGCGTCGTTTTGAGCACTGCTGTCAAATATCTTATTTCTAAGCTACAGCTTTAAACATTTACAGTAGAAAGGCTACTAAAAATCATTAATAATTTGAGCATTTGAGTCTGGCTCAGATTTTAAATACATATATATGCAGCATATTTGGTTCCAGACCAAATATTTGATGTCATCATCCACTCATATAACAACAACAAAGCATAAATTTCATAGCACTGCAATCTCCTTTCATATCAATACTGTAGGAGCTTCAAAATTTTGAATTATAGACATGTTAGACAGACTACTAGCAGCCTCAATGATTGGCTGCTGGATTGTCAGGTTTCTTCCTGTCTCTAAGTGGTACCACTTCCAGGTCTTCCACATTTGTAATCAGTTTCCCAAACAGGAGATGACATGACCAAAGGTAGATTAATTCAGCTAAATAATTTCTCTGGGCCAAAATTTTCAAATGCAAGCATGTTAAATTGTGGCAGGAAAATTATGCTGAGGCGGTGATCCTGAGATAAGATATATCTTTTCTAGTTTCAGTATTGTCCATTCAAAGGAACACAGAAGGTGTGTATACTGACTTTCTTGTCCTCTGTTATTTTTGAAGCCTTCCCTCCTTCATGTGCAGATCAGAGAGATTTTTGTACCTTCCTAACAAAAACACCCCACCCATGAAGTGACCTTAAATGAAACATTGAGAGCAGGGTTGCAGGGTCTTAGAGCTTCACAGATAGATGAGAGAATGAATGCTTTCCCAATCCCAGTTGCCCATGGAAGAGTTGTACTTTAATTTATTTATTTATTTATTTATTTATTTTTATTTAATTTTTACTTGTTTTTCCTGGTGATCAATTGATTTCTATGGCTGACAAGTCCATGCATTTCCATTCAATAGGCAGACAAAACAAGCCATTCACTTTTCTTGGTATTTATGAGACTACCTCTCGGGCAGACTGGTAAGAAATAGTTGTATCATCTGCAACACCATGAAAAAGTAGAATGAAGTCACTCATTCAAAGAATTGCTGTTTTTCTCGTGAGAGTTCCCCTCTCATGAGATTCTAAGAAAGCTCTATAAATTCAAACAAGATCAAAATTTGGTCCAAGATTACTTCTGCACTTCATAGTTGTAACTGTCAATTTCTTACCCCTTATCTTTTAATTACATATTAATCTATGCTTTTTCACAGAATCACAGAATGACAGAACTGTAGGGGTTGGAAGGGACCTCAAAAGATCATCGGGTCCAACCCCCATGCCAAAGCAGGTTCCTTAGAGCAGGCTGCCCAGGTAGGTGTCCAGATGGGCCTTGAATATCTCCAGAGAAGGAGACTCCACAACCTCTCTAGGCAGCCTGTTCCAGTGCTCCGTCACCCTCACTGTGAAGAAGTTCTTTCGCATGTCAGTGAGGAACTTCCTGTCCTCTATCTTGTGGCCATTGCCCTTGTCCTATCCCCACAAACCACTGAGAAGATGTTAGCTACATCCTTCTGTCTCCCACCCCTCAGATATTTGTACACATTGATAAGATCCCCTCTCAGTCTTCTCCAGGCTGAACAGACCCAGGTCTCTCAGCCTCTCTTCATAGGCAAGATGCTCCAGGCCTCGTATCATCTTTGTGGCCCTTTTGTTGTTGTTGTTGTTATTTTCCTCAAATTCACAATTTACCATGGACATATAATTCCTTCTACTGTACTTTACAAAGGAACATTTTTGGAAACAGCTGTGAGGATGTCACCACTTACGTATAAACAAGAACAGCTACCAGCAGGACCAATGTACAGCAATATTTTCAAACTTAAAGAGCTGGTGTGCTAATTGTATGGCAGTGGTGGATGAATAAACCCTGCACCTAATTTATGTATCAGTTTTTAGACATTTTTGGAATGAAAGACACTGGAAAAATGTAAAACACTATTAAAAAGTAGGTATGGGAAAACAAACAAACAAACAAAACGCGCACACACACAAATAATAATTAAAATAATAATAATAATAAAAAAAAAAAAAATAAACCAAGGCAGATCCTATAGCTAACCTGTCCACTAAGGCTGCCTTTCAGGTTTTCTGTTCTGAATGTATTCAGGATTAGTTCTCTACTTCAAAAGAGATGGTACTCTCTGCATAGTACACATTTCCTTACTGCTCTGTATCTATCCTATATTTTTATATTCAGGTGCTGATGAAGTAGCAGTATTTAACAACAGGCAGCCAGCCAGATAGGCTGGCAGCAAAGTCTTGTGACATTTCTTATTTTTATTTTTAATTGGTTGGAAACAGAAGTGTTGAGGTACTAACAGGACAACTTCTGTTCTTACCCCTGCCGTGGTTCCAAAGAATGTTTATCCATATGGTGATAGGTGCTTTATATATATAAATGAATAAACATATACATAGATGGCTGGCTTGAGATCTTTCCTCACATGGAAAAAATGTCAGTGCAAAAGAGTCATCAGAATAAGTGTAAATGCCTTACCTCAATGCACCAGTTGTCTCAGGTCTCAGTCTCATAGTTGCAGAGTGTTTTTCAATCTCCCTTCTTCAACAGAACAAGCAAAATTAAGTGGTGTTTCCTACTCTTGGACAGAGATGAAACAATACTACAAAAGATATTTTGTATCTTTTTTTGTAAGAGTGATATTTTCCACCACAGCTCCAAACATACAAAGAGCTAAGTTTTGTTATCCTTGAACCAGGTGTTTGTCAAACCTTTCAGTTTGTTGTATCCTCTGCTTTTGCACCATATCCCAACTCTGAAGACCTTAGGGTCCACCTCTGATCCTAGTGGGAAAGGGCACTTTGCACACTATAAGTCTGATCTCTTGAGTTTCTTTAGCCTCATGAGGGAAGTGGAACTGTACTCAAAAGAAATTCTTCAGAGCTTTGAGCAAAAGTCTGTTCTGGGAAGGAGAGCCCAGTAATGAACCAAAATGTTTTTGATTCACACACAAAACAGTAGCCAAACCCTTCAATTCAGGCAGTGGAAGAAGAACCACTATACCAGTATCTCCCTAAATTCTCTTTTGTTCTTTCTCTAGAGGAATTCCCTACTAGGGATCTTTTTTGACTGAGGTGGTTAGAAATCTTGCTAAATAACTTAGTTTTCCTCCCTTTGCTCTCTTCCTTTATATATATATATATATATATATATGTGTGTGTGTGTGTGTGTGTGTTTGTTAATTTTTATTAACAATATTTTTATTAAAAGAACAAACAAACAAAAACTAGCACTACTGCTATCTATTGGTTTTGGAAGTTTAGGACTTCCAGGAGCACATAACATTAAGTTTCTTATGGGGCTGACAGCCCCTGGGAACTTCAGTGGAAAACATATTAAAATAAATAAGTAAATAAAGCAAATATGTAGAACAAAAGAAAAAAAGAAATCTGGATTTTCATTTTATTGTTGTTTTATTCTTTTTTTTTATTCATTTACAAGAAAGAGAAAAAGTACTCTACTATATGGATCCTGCTGCAGCAGCTTAAGTGTCTGTATCACGAAAAAGTTTCTCATGAAACCTTTTTAGGTTCTAATATCTATAGTATTCTCCCTAGTTAGTGTAACTGAAGTATTCTTATAGTGTTGGGATTTGTTTGGGCCCATCTGGATGCCTACCTGGGCAACCTGTGCTAGGGAACCTGCTTTGGCAGGGGAGTTGGACCTGATGATTTCTTGAGGTCCCTTCCAACCCCTACAATTCTGTGATTCTGTGATTCTGTTACACTTCAGTAGATAAATCTGTAGGGCATGTTACTGAACTGGTGCATACTGTGACATAGTTCCATGGCAACTAACATGTGAGTTAATTACTTATTCTATATTAGATCATTTCTGGAGACAAGCTTTCTGTATTTCTACTGATACCATTTTAGAATATAAAGGGGTACAGCTTTTCCCAAGAAATGAATGACTGTGATCAAATTTGGCAAAATGATGTCTCTGTCCAACACAATGAGTACAAGGACATTCATAAAGGACACAATCTAAGTTCTCAAGCACATTTAACAGGGAAAAAGTATTTTCTGTACAGATAGAAGTTTCAAAGGAGAAATGTTAAATTTCCAGAAAGATATGAGATACATTTCTGGTCTATACTGACATTTTTTGCAAATAGTGATTTAGGAGCAGTATGTGGCTACTTCTTAATTGAGGACCAAATATTTTTCAAAAGCATTCATAAAAATGAATGGTTGAAATACTTCAAGAATTTGACTGCCTCCTGCTCTCTTCCTTCTCACCCCCACACTCCCATATCATGTTAGCACTTCATAAAACAACAATATAACAAGTCCTTTATGACAACAAAACTGTTTTTGTGAAGAAACACATTCATTTGCAATCATAATGAACTGAAACTGATGACTTTACAAATACATGAAGTGCTGTGTATTCCTACCAAGAGCTTAAAACAGTAAGAAATGTCCCTTACTACAACAACAACTAATTCCTTTGTTTCATTTATTTGCCCTGATGATCTAGTGATGAGTTAGTGATGAGATAGTTGGAAGCAATGCCTTTACCATAGGTTATTCTAAGACAACTCATTTAAACCTTCTGAAGCAGACAACCATGGGAACATATCTCCAGAGGGTTCATTAAGTTACTGGCAGTTTAAATTTTGGAAGTAACAACTAAACACTACATCTCTTTTCTAGCCTTTACTATATGATCATCTTAATGCCTACAGGTTCAAATATTTTTTTTTTTTTATTATTATTTTTCTTTTTTTTTGGGGGGGGATGTAATCAGGCCCAAATATATATACATATATATATATATATAAAGAAAATCAAAAATTATATTCAGCACTTCTGCTGTTTAAATGCAATAGCCAATAAAATATTGTTTCCTGTAATAACTTTAGAATAGCACCATATAAAGTTTCAGAAAAAATGTTTTTCTTCTACATGAGAATAAATAATCTGTTACTCAGAATTAAAGGGAGACAGCATTTGTTGCCTTTTATCAGGAAATAATAGTGGATTTTCAAATTTCTTTCATACTTCTGAACGCTTTTTTCAGTGGCCTCTAAAATTCCTTTTGACCTTCAATGTCTCTTAAAGTAGAAACAAGAGTAAGTAACCCACCACCTTCTACAGGACAGAGATATATACATGGTAGCTTTTGTGACTTTTATCTAAGTTTTGGCCTACAAAATAAGTGAATGAGAGATCTATGGGTGGTTTTAGTACCAAAATATTGGTACATAACTTTCTGGCTTTGGTTTGCATAGTTTTTCTTGGTTTTCTTCCTGGCATTGATTTGTGATTTTTTTTTTGTGTGAGTGAACGCCTTAAAAAGCAAATCCTAGCCAGAATTACAATTTTGGGTCTTTTACAATAAAAGTTCCAAGGCATTTGCAGCTTTTAGGTGGTTTCCACCCAAACCCTTAAATTAGATGTTATACTCAATCCAGGTTTATGAATCTGTGGTTTACAATGACCCTTGAAATCAGGAAAATGTATCTGTTTCTGAGCTTTACTTTTAAAGTTTTATACAGCTCCCTATAATACTGTTGACAGCTATTTAGATATCACTGGATTTAAATGTTTGCTTTAGAAAATCACATTGGGAGAATTTTGGTTTGTAAATGAAAGCTGTTTCAGAGCTCTGTCCTATTTTGCTAAAGTTCAAAAGGGAAAGGATAAATTGTTCTAGTTTTAAGCCTTTTCAACAGCTAATGGAACAGTACAAATGGAAAAGGCCCATGTTCCTGGAGCAGAAGGGTCTGAGTTACATTCCCAGTATAGCCTATGTGCAGATTACATGACAGCTGTGACATCTGCATTTACACAGTCACAAATTATTTATGAGACTGACAGTCGTGCCAGTTTGTGGTTTTCCCTGCCACCAATTGAACTAAAATATCTCAAAGAGAAAGGTTAATGCACTGTACTACTGTGCTTGGCATCCATTTGAATATTGAAAATTCTCTTCTGTACTAATGAATAAAAATCAGCCAAACCAAAGTACAGTAAAGAGCAGAAAACTGTTCCTGAGGTTGAATCCTGTAAATGTGCTACTCTCTATATTATTTGCCGTTGATCTATATACTCTGTTACTAGGCATAAGGGAAAAAAGAGGTCTCTTCTAAGTGTTTCCCCATTTTACTGTGAATGAGAGAGACATAGGTCTTGAAGGTGATACATAGCTGTCCTCTTTCCCCTCCTAGCTGGCCAAACAACCACATATAAAAAATTTAGAAGGTGCAATGAGGGTACAGGGAATTCTGGCTCTTTGCTTTTCTGTGGAAGAGGAGATGACTCTCCACCCTAGGCAGCATCATTTGCCTTCAGCTGAGGGGAGGGAGAAAAGGGCTCTAGGGAGGCACTGAATTAGTAATGATCTCTCAGTTCTCTCTAATTCCTCTTACATTCAAGGAGTCACTAGGAAGTAAGAGGGTTTTTGTTTGTTTATTTGTTTTTGACATGGGTCAGGAGATGTAGCACTGAGAGCTCCAATTTAATTATGAAGTGGCAGTGCCTTCAAGCAATATCCTAAAGCCTTTATTTCTTCAGGAAATTTCTCAAGATGTATAACAAGATCACTCTGAATAGAATTTCATGAAGAAAACAGGGTGAATCATTCAAAATGTAAAGAGTTGTATACACATTTAAAAGGACAAGTGAATTCTGTCCTTTCAGACCTCTTCTTTCAATTAAAAGTGATGCTATTTGCTGTGGACAGTTTTCATACTTAGCCATAGGTCTTTACCAATTACAGATTATTTAGACACTGAGGACAGAGTACAGATAACTATTTTTAAAATGACTTATTACTTTGTATAACTCAGGTTTTCAAAAGAGTTAATGGGACTTAGGCTCATAGGGAATTAAAAGGATTTGGGGAAAAAAATACCCTATATTTTTAAGAATATCTGTATATCTATTCTTCAAATGGAAATCTTTCTTATCTGTATTTTACCATTGGAATGGATCTTGACTGAAAAAAACCTGTCTATAAATTCCCACTTCCTTCTTCCTGCCTGTTTTCAGAGAATAGTCTTCAAACCTAGTCAAGATCCTGATTTCTCTGTCCAAACCTCGTAACCTAAATAGATCTTAGAGGAACCCTGGCCCTTGTTTCTCGTAACAAAGTGAGATATCACCTATCCATATCACCCCCCACCCCCCGGACACAAATAATGTGAACCTCATTCTTAGTTCCCTAGAAACACATTTTAAATTAGATGTAAGCATAATATTGTTCATTCTTTGGGTTCTAATTGCATTTTTTTTTTTAAAGCTGCTTTCTTTAGTAAGTAATTTAGCAAAAAAATGTTGTGTTTCTTATGTAACTATTCTAATGTAAGTAACTGAATTAACAAGCCATGAAGAGTACATGCATTAAAATATTTACTGTCTACATTTGCTTAATTCTTTTTGACGTAACAATGCAATATATTATTAAATGTACATATTTGATATGCTTTCTTGTTTTAATTCTAGTATTTCAAATGTTTTAATGATTGTTTTGCAAGGAATAAAAGTATACTCATTGAGAAAAATGAGATTAATTTGATTCATAAATGAATTAAAATAATACTAATAAAAATACAGTTTTTTATTAAATGTATTATGCATAAGTTATCATTTCCAGCATTTCAAGTGGTTGAAAATTGTGAAGAACTGGAAAAGACAAAAAGCACCTCCTTATTACAAAGTCTATTTCTGATACTCAAGAAAATCATGAAGAATCAAAGTGAGACAGTTGTGTTTTTTCTTGTCTTTTTTTTTTTTTTTAAATATAAAATCAAATCAAATAAAATTTAAATGCTACTGTTAGTGCATCAGGATATGAAAAAGGAAAAAGTAGTTCTTTATACAAACAGGAAGGACCTGGGATTTTCAGGAAAAAAAAAATAATAAATAAAATAAATAAAATAAATAAAATAAATCTATTTCTTACTTCAACACTACTGTTTTCTGCATAAAGAAACCTTGAGGACAAATCATTCAGCTTTCCACAGATAGCCAGTTGTGTGCTGACTCCTTCATCTATCTGTGTTTGAGAAATGAGATTCAGTTACTTTCCAAGTCGCAGCATCGCAGGTTGATGCTGCAGTCCTTGGGTTTGTCTGTGTTTGCCATGTGTCCTTCTGTTGTAACTGTCCTCTTTTAGGCAAATGCACATTACAGCACAATTTAAAGCTGGAATTCCTTAATCAAAATCACAAACAAGCACCTTAATCCTTTACTTGTGGAGTTAGTCATCCATTTTCTGGCACAATGTTTGCCTTGCCAAGTGGAACATTTTCTTATAAAGGAGTATATGATCACTGAAGACAAAAAGGAGCTGCATAGCAGCTCATGTTCAAATTGCTGGCCTGAATCCAACAAAACACAAATTTCAATCAGCACTTCTATGTTCTTGACAGTCAACGTGTTGTCCAAGCTGGGATAAGCTGGGATATATTGCACATACTCTTTCTTATATCCTAACATTAACCTAACATTCCAGATATGCAAATATTTTCAGCTGCAAGTTTTTCAAAGATGGTACTAAGAATGGGGAAAAGTAAATAAATAAATCATCATCATCATCATCAACAACAACAACAACTCTTGTTGGAGTATTTATTTGCTAACTTTTACTGGCTGATCCTTGGCAGTTGCATTACCAGGGAGCAGAGTGAGGGGGATGCTCCACAAAGGAAGTCAAGCCACTGGATGTGCGTGATATCCAGGCATACATGGCAGAGTCATACTGATGGAGCTCCATCCAACTGTGCCCAATGAAGAGAGCTGGACAGGGTTGATGAGGAGGACAACCTCAACTCAAGGATCACCAGGCCCAGGGTGAAGCCCACGGTCAGGATGCCAGTGGGTCAGTATCAAGATCAACAAGGTGCAAGAGCTGGATGCAGTATGCTGCATGCTGGATGTAAGGGCCTAAAAATAGCTAGATACCAAGTGAGACCTCCTGACAAAGTTCTTCAGCTGTGACCAAGGCCCCACAGCTGTGCCATGTCAGAGATGATTGAACAAAGTCAGTCAAAACCTATGAGGTGGCACAATCCGTGAGTGCACCCAGGGCCCTGACAAGTACATAGATTTCTGTACATTGCTAGCATCCTAACACTGCAAGTGGATAAGAACTAGCAGAACACTGAATCCACACAGAGAAAAGATGACACTGATGGGACTTCAGTTAAATACTGGAGTTGGCCTATATGGATTAGTTTACAAATCCAATGCCTTATTAAATCAATATCTCAATTAAAAATTAATAAATAAATAAATGAAATGCAACAGATAATTCAATGACTAGAGATATATTTTCAAAACACTAGCACTTTCTTCCACAGTCACTTATATTTTTATGGACTCTAATATCTAATGTTCTGTTATCAATTATTTAAGTAGAACTGAAAAAGAATTTCATCTTTGATCTTTCACACATCTACCCAACATCGCACTGGCATTTCCAAGACATCGAAATTCATTAATTGATTCTTAATTTGTGCATAGGGGTGAAATAAAGTTCCTGGAGAATTTACTAGCAAAACTTCCATTAACTACAATGCATTCAAGATCCGCCCTCATGGATTAGCATGTCCCTCAAGCTTTTGTAGTTTGCAAAGCTAGAAAACAATCAACAACAAAAAATTGCAATTGAAAAACATGCATTTCCACTGTGAGAATTTTGTGAGAGAAAATATTCCAGCTTGATGGATTTTTACTGAAGTGAGGATAATAAAGGAAGAGTACAACGACCCTAGGCTCTGGAAGAAGAAAGGTACTTCCATAGAGCAATTCTGATTATTTTCTAGAGGGGCAACATTTCCACATAAATTATGTAAGGAACTTGGGATAACGTGACTCTTAAGTTAGGTATCCTGGTGAGAGTCTTAAAACTGTATCAGAAACTACTGGACCTTGTACAAAATATCTGAAAGATTCAACTGCATTGACTATTTTGCATTCAATCCTACATTCTCATCTTCAGCAACCCTTTAAGTGCCTTCCTGTCTATGAAAGCAAATGATCATATTTCCATTTCACAGTAGGCATGAGAGCACACTGAAATCTGATGCACAAAATATTCTTCTTTATTGGGAAGAGTTTAGAGAAATTTGACTACAAGGAAGATGCAAATGACAAAGAGAGCTGAGGAAGCCCCCTGTCATGTGATCTTCTTATTAATGCAGATTGCAGGAGACTTTATGCTGTATTTCTCAATAAAAAATGGGATATTGTTAAAGCAGTGACTAAAATGGGGTATATAGGGTACCTTTGAGATATACAACACTTTCATAATGAACACCAGACCCAATGTATAAATAATATGAGTTTTTGCAATCCTTCTTATGTATTATGGAGGAAAAAAAAAAAAAAAAAAAAAAAAAAAAAAAGGTTTCAAAGCAGCAGAAATATTTCTACAGGTCTCCCTGCTCATTTAAACAATCACATATTTCAAAAAAGTGTTTTTTTGATCTCTTGATTTTAAAGAACATCAGAATAGCACTGTGGAAATCAGAGTAAAATAGCTATTCATTTATATTGTTGCAATAAATGTCTTATGCCAATTTCTGAAGTGTTACTGTTGTCTGTAGTATGATGCTAGTTTTGTAATTACATAAATGCAACAATAGGGGGCTTGTGCAATTTTAGGAGAAAAGGGTTCTGCATAAAAATTCCAGCTGTGTACCTGTGATCAGTCCTTTTATGGACAAAAGAGAGAGACTTTATTGGTTTTGCATTCAGTTTCTATGTGCATCTGCAGTTCACTCACATCCTCTGCAAACTCATCTGTGTAGTTATTCATTTTCTTTAGGCACAGAATATGGAACACCATGGAAAAAAAAGATAATAAAAAAATGCACACCACTATTCTTGCTGAGAGTATCTATGATATAAGATCAAAGTCAAAAGAAAAGCCAGGTAACAGGTAAGGTCAAAAATTAAATAATGAAGAGAATTGTGCATTAAATGGGCCAATTTGAAATGTTCCATATCTTAGCATAATTAATTTTTTACATGTAATGTTACAATCAAGATCCACTGGTACTTTTTTCTGCTAATAGAAAAAACTGGATTAGAAAACTAATTTAAGATGGAGTCGGACATCTTGTCTTCAAAATAAATAAATAAATAAAAATCCCTACACTCATTTATGCAACGCTTCAAAACAAGAAAAAAAAAAAAAAAAAGAATTAAAATGTATATATATCATCTGCTGTTCTTTCCATCATGAGAAAATTTTCAGGTAGCCAACTGCTTTGAAATAAAATTTCCTGCAGTTGCTATAGTGATGATAATAAAAGTTCCTGCCTCAATTTATGTGATAGAGGTTCTGAGCAGAACACTTGAAAAGGTAAGCTAATCATAATGAAGACACTCTTAGTTCTCATACTCAGAGCAGCCTCCTTGAATTTAGTTCACAATTACAGGACTATTCAATTGTTGTCATTTTTTTTTTATATGTACATTATCATAATCTTCCTCAATGTGGCAGTAACAAATTATGCAGCAGAAGCAGTACTACTCTTTTTCTAGGTTAAGTCAGTGGACAAAGGATACACAAGTTTGCTACAATAAACAATGACTAAATATATATATATATTTCTCTATTAGCTGTTTTTTCCATTACAAATCTTTGTTTTTCTAACCATGTAATGACAGTATATTTTTACTTCTATAGTACACATTGTTCAAGTCTCATTTTATCTCAGTGTTGACGTAAACTAAAAAGCTTTAAAGCAGACAGTTACCTGTCAAAATGCAGGAGTCATCAAAGCAATGCCAAAGATAAAACAGATGTATGTTCTACTGCAATAATTTTGTAAAATAATGTAATTTACTTTAAAACATTTGTGCAGCTAAAATAGCTTCCATAACTGCTTTAGAAGAAAAATATGCAAAATAGTAACAAAAAATATAATGTCATGAAATATTATTTAGATAAAAAAGATAAAACAGAAATATTAAATCTGCCAAAAACTAGGACTAATCTTTGTGAAAACAATGTTTTAGCAAGGCACTTCTAAAAATACCCATTATTTACAATTGTGATGTAATTATATATACATGCATGTTTCTGTGTGTGTATGTGTTTCGATGTCATTAAATATATATGACCTACCCTTCTTCCGCTATTTTATTGCTTACGTAAGTATCATGTCTGCCAATATGAAAAAATAGTTGTTTAAAAAATATGAGCATTTGAAAAACAACAACAACAACAACAAAAAAAAACATAACTAAGACAAAATAACGTCCAATAATATATGATTTTTGATGTGCAAAGGCACAAAAACTGTGATGAGAATATGTCATACAATAAGGGTTATCAAATAAAGAGCCTGCTAAAGTTAATGGCTGTGATATCAGTAAGCTTTTAATTAATAACATTAATTATTTTTAAAGTTCTTTACAGCTGGACTCCTAAGCAGCCAGTGCCCTGACAACCAAAGAGCAAAGCCAGTTATGACAATTTTTTCCTTGAACTAAAATCCTTATCCTATCTACAGCCACATTTTCAATAACAGCATATGTTCTTTGGCCAAATGTGTGAAGCCTTAATCTGACCAGTGACATTCAGGTCAGGAATACACATATGGTATGCCATACTGACTCAATTAACCATCCATCAATTTAATTGCATAATATATCTGAAGATGTATTTCACTGCTCCTTACAGTTATATATAAGCATGGAAATAGAAAAGACAAAACAACAATTTTCCGATGTTTGTTTACTGTAATGGGAATACTAAGTAGAAACAATAATATATTTTATAATGCATTTTTGTTCTTGAAAAAAATATTTTTGACAGCTAAACTGATCAGAAGTTGCTAGTTTTAGAAATGATATTTCTAATAAGCAAGTGTAGGTGAAAAGCAAACCTTACAAGAAAATTACAGCGCTTCTACTGATTCTAATCACATTAATGTAAGGGTAAGGGAAAAAGAAGGTATATTATTTAAACATTATGTAAATTATGAAGAGAGTTAACACATTCCAAACTTATAAGTAGTGACATAGTTGAGTTGATTTATGCAATCACTCCAGACATCAAATCCTTCTGGAATAATATGCATGACAAAAAATGACAACATGGTGACAAGTCTAAAAAAATAAAATAATAATAATAAAAAAAAAATAAAGCATATATTTTAAGTATTCCAGAGTAAAAGCCTCAAATAACAGAAGTCAAACATAAAGCCTTCCAAACTGGAGTTCGCTCAAATTTGACTTCAAGTTCTGCATGGTATCAGTATTATCTAAAAAACCCTCTTAAGTGTTTATTTTTATTTTGTTGTTTTTAAAACCGGACTTGGAAACACATGCCAACTCATGCTTAACATTTGAAATTTCACGGTTTTATTTATTTATTTATTTATTTATTACCTTTGTCTGCAATTCCACTTTGTCACTGGCATTAACCCTGACTGTCATTTGCCGTGTCTGTGGGCATCACAACCAATGTACAGATCAGTTGTCTGCGTTAGGTCATAACACTTTTTTGTGCTCCTTTACTGTACACAAATCAGAGCCATATCGTTGAAGTACTTGCTGTTCCTTTGTGGGTGGAAATCCTTCTAATATCTTTACAGACCTGCAGTTTTTGCCCAGAATTAAATCTTGCCTTCATGTTGTACCTCCTGTGGAAGATCAACCTATTGGAGTATTTTCATTTTTGTTCACCCTGAATATATAACAGCTTTCCATAATCACTTCTTTCTACAAAGAAACAGGAGTATAGTGCTGTTAGACATTTAAACACCCACAAAATCTAGAATAATGAGATCATGTCACATTTAAAAGTTCAGCAGCAGTAGCATTAAAGCACTTCTTAACAACATTTTGAAAAGAGACTGGAAAAGTTGTTTCTAAAAGATGCACTCTGGTGTACTTTTTGAGCAAAAGCATAAGCTTTGTTATATAATATTTTTAGATCTATAATCCATTACAAGATTGAGGAAAATAACGGTCCTTGTTGAATGAAAAACAAATAAAAAACACAACTAAAATACAGAGATAGTGGAAGCTACCACTTTTTATTAAACTCCCCAGAAAATTAGTTACGTGTTTTCATGCTTTTAATACAATTTGTAAATTTATCTGATAGGTCTACTCCATAATAAATTATGTGAAATTTCTGTTTTTCCTCCAAATTTCCTTGAAATTCTGGGTTTTTCTTATTCATTATATTTTCCATCTTTCCATAGAGAATTTGTCTCCTGAGTTGGCCCTTAGGGAGCAGAACATTAATTATTCCCTCTTGAGTATCCAAGCAGGGATATTCATAGAAATAGAAATGACAACATTTGATTTTATCAAT
Organism: Oxyura jamaicensis; assembly: GCF_011077185.1. Lineage (NCBI taxonomy): Eukaryota > Metazoa > Chordata > Aves > Anseriformes > Anatidae > Oxyura > Oxyura jamaicensis. The sequence goes on along the minus strand of NC_048894.1, from coordinate 126,982,015 downwards.
AACTGGACATACCTGCAAGTGTGTGTCAGTGTTATGCAGCTTTCTCCAGTTCCCTACACATGATATATATCTTGGTTTCTTGTAACTCTCCTCTCCCAGGCCATTACAGATGTTTCTTCCTTGCACTGATCTTTCATGCCCAGCCTTGCATATTGGGATGATCTAAGATCTATCTGGTCTGAGCTGTGACACCAGCACAATGCTACCAGGCATTAGACTGGTAGTATGCTGCAATGGACTCTATGGTTCAGGGTTCCCCATGAAAGAAATCCTATTAAAAGATTCAGCCCAGCCACAGCCAGATGAAAGAAGTCCATCCCCACTCCTTTTCATGATTTTGTCCCTCAAAAAGGTCTTACACATTTGAAAACAAAGTAAAAGTAACTGGCCTTGTTCTCATGTATTTGGGGAATCTGAGGCAGGGTATTGAGAGAAATTTCCATTTAAATTTATGTTTCCTTAAAGAGGTTTACAGACTACATTGCAGTCACAACATTTAAGATTGAATGTTTGTCCCTGAAAGTGCAATATGTGTTTAATCAAGGAACAGAGAACATAGTCTGGTACTGAAGATTTTAACTCACATCTGTCAGTAAATTGAAAAAGGCTCCATCTCTCTGTGCTTCCCCTTCTGAAGTGATTGTCCTCATCATAGTCATGGTTGAATAGGACACATATTAGCTCTGGTTACAGTCTGCAACTGGAACTCAACCTGAATGGAAATGAGCCCAGGCTTACTTCTAGCTAGTGACTCCAGCAGTTTAGATGTTGTAGGGCATCTGTGAGTCATAAGCAGCAACTTATAAGGGAGACTGTAGCAGCAGCTGACAAGGGATCCTATTTTATCAAGCCTACTTAGAGGAATTAATAGCATATCTGTTGATTCTCACACACCTAGTAGCCAAATTAATATTTTTAACCAAAAATATCTAAGAAATGCAGAGCCTGTAGTTTCTATGCATGAAACATCCATTTTCTGAAACAAATATATTGTAAAAATCACAAATTATTCGTGGCCAGCACAAGAGCAAAAAATGCTCACAAGAATTATTATTTCAAATTGTTCCCCTTATTTTATTGTTATTCTGATCATAATATAGCTTGTGGATATAATTACCCAGGATATATTTGTAAAGTTATAAAAAAATGAAATTTCTATAATACTAAAAGTTAGTATTATTAATCCATGATTTATACACTATTCGATAGTTTCTACACATCTCAGAATATCAGTATAGAGAATGTAATTTCTGAAATCCAGTTAGAGATTGAGCCAATTTTCTCACAAAGCCACCAACCTTTTGTTTCTTTCTTCATGAAACACATATGACTGAGACAGTAGTTGTATAACCTTAAAATCACAGCATAGATAAGACTCTAAGCTCAGTCACTCTTTTCTCTCAAAAACTGTAGTGTCACCTAACCTGTGAAGCTCCTCCATTACAGCCTCTGAGGTCAAAGGTTCTGCTGTAGGACAGAAAACACAAACCCAGTTCTTACCATATAAAACCATTGGATTGAAATCTCTAAACCATACAATAAAGCAACCTTGTCTTTGTACTAATATTGGATGGCATCAGGAGGATGTGACAGTTACATATACTGATTTAGAATTCCCTACTCCAGTTTTGTAATGTGGTAGCTGACTAAAATGAACAAAAAGTGTATCCTGCACTGTGTTTTGAGTTAAAGGATACTTTTACGAAACACAGATTTTAAGTATTTTAAGATTTCATTTGGAAAAAAAAAAAAAAAAAAAAAGTAGCGAAAGGACATGGGAAGACACTAGAGGAGAACATTATGAATATGGATATGAATTAGAATAACTAATTCTAACAGATTAAGCTGCTCCACAGAAAAGGGATGCTCATAATCTAATTTATAACGAGGCACTCATCAAAATGGATCCAAGAAAAAGAGGAAAACAAACATGCTCTGCAGATAGTCTCAGAAGATCACTCTAAATAACTCAGCCACACACAAGGGAGCTCGTGCGTTTTTATTATTATTATTATTGTTATTTAACATTTAATTTTGCTTGGCTCTGGGTTTCTTATTTTAAACAAAAGATTGATGTATTACAAACAAGCAAGACTGGATAAATGAGATCTGATGTTTATTCATTAACCATTATGACATTTAAAAAAATATATATATTCATATAATAAACAAAACTTAATTACTCTAGAAAGATATAAAATCTGCAGATATAGTATATAATGCTAAATAATAATCACCAGCAAGATATCTCATTATTATTGGTTTTGTGTTTGATATGGGTTTGGCCCAAGGCAAAGCCCAGGGCTTTATTTATTTAAAAGGGCATAAAAACAAGGCAATATGCAGGTTTCATATTAAATATTGTGATGCCATTACACTATGTTAAATGCATTATGAGAGAAACATTGTGAAGCATCGAGGAGAATTTAAAAATTTATATTTTGTTGTGTTTTTGCTCAGACATAATCAGATGTTCTGAGGGATTATGGGAATAAAAATAACCACTACAGTGTGGTAAATTATTATAATCTCACAGCAAAACTGAATACAAACTCACTCCACATCTATGGTTTAATCTGATGTTGCTATTATCTGTTATTTTTTTTTAATTGCAAACTCTGATGAGTTTAAGTCAACATATTTCCTTACCGCTCCTTCTGCTTGTCAGCTGTAGTTGGATTGATAAAATGCAAATGAACAAATCATTAACGAGTACTGGTTATGAATCTCTCAGGCAGTTCAGGACCCTATCAAATCCTGCACCTATTACTTTGTGTGATTGATGTACTATTGTAAGTGATTGTTCCTGATCTTATTAAATCTTATTGATTTTTTCCCAGTTTCTATTTTATGCAGGACCAGGCTTGGACTATTATGAATGTTGCTGAACACTGTTAATCAAGCTTACACAGCTACTTTGATGGCAAACAATTAGAACTCTGAAGCAATACCTTGCAATTAGCTTCAGGGATATGGACCTCAGCACTGTAATAATGAAAGAGACCTTCTCCTTCAAGCAAGGTAATGAGATTTACAATTATGACCTCAAATAACCTTTGAGAAATAACCAATCTGCACACATAGGTGTGTTTATCAATAATTTGTACCCTATTTGTGAAAATGTATTTTTATTTTTTTTTCTTTATATGTGAATCATTGTTCCTATTCAAACAAAGTGTATGAAATCTTATAAAAATGACAAATACATAAATCAAAAATCTTGTATAATTTAAATACACTGGAGGGTTCTACAGAAGGATATTCATCAATAAAATTCACATTTTGTGTGAAAAATAACCCTAAAACTTGTGAGAAAATATTAAAACATAATTCAAAGAATTGTGTCTCTTATTCACAAAAATGCTTATTTACATGCTTTGTTAATATGCATATTAGGTACACTATATACGCATTATGTAAAAGGCATAGACATCCATGAACATGTACATACTTTTAAATTCACTCTGTGTTTTATTTTTGTTTGTTTGTTTGAGTAATAAAACAATAAAATTCTCCCTATTAAACTCCTTCAAAAAGCAAATATATTATTATCATGTTTTGGGGAATTGTAATAGCACACTGCACACACAGGGTAAATTTAGTTGAATGCAAAACATGTAAAATTAACTTATAAATAACATACAATTAAAATTTTGCCAAGAAAGTGAACTAAGTATTACCAAAATTCTTAAGTGTTCATTTTTTACTGCTGCAGGATAAACTAATTTTTTGCTAATCATTTAGTATATAAACTCTTTAGTCTATAAACTCTTGTATCTACTTATCATATTGCACTTGGAGATTAACTCAAAAAATTTTGCTAGTTAGCATGTTTGCTAATTTCTACAGTTTTTTGTTGTTGTTGTTGTTGTTAAAAATAAAATACTCAACTTCTGAATAATATGATTACATAAAGAATGAAATGCCTTGAGAATTATGGTGGTTTTTTTTGAGTTTTTGATCAATCCCTAATTTTTTGTTGCTGTTGTTTTGTTTTGTTCCTACGTATTTAAATGGAATGAAGGCTATTGTACTTTGATTTAGCTGACAAAATTATGTGCATCAGGCCCATATGCAGGAAAGAACAATTTTCAAATATGGAAAGTTCACCATTCTTTCTATTATTATTATTATTTTTTAATGATAATTATTTGAAAATGTTTCTGCTGCATATAGCATTTTCAGTAGGATGTAAGTGAGGTGTTGAGCACACATCCAGATCTTCCTGACGCTTGTATCCAAATCTTCATATCTCCTGTAGACCCTGTTTCTCAGAGCCCCTGAACATGTACATGTACATGGATTCCACAAACTTGGACTAAAAGTTGTGAATGGCTGGAGATCTGCAATTGAAAAAGAAAATGTTGAAGATGATCACTTTTTTAGTCAATATGTTAATGCAGGTTCTGGGCAGGACTCTAAGTGGATAAGGGGGAGCATGAACAAAGAACAGTATTTCTTAGAACTGTCACTTTAAAATATGCCTACTTTAGTGTAGTGTCAAAGTAAGAACAGGATTATATTATAAAGCACAGGATTAACAAGATAAACTCTTCCTAACCCACTGAATATGTGTGGGAAGTTCATTCAGGGAAGCAGAATCCATGTGTCTAAGGTTCCATGTAATATATCATACCTTCACAATGAAACTTCAGAAGGCTGGAGGAAATTTCTGTGTATTCAGGCAGAGTTGAAAGAGTTAAATATGAGAGTTTAGCAAACCTGATGATATTTTTAAAAAGGCACTTAAGTTAATTCACCTCTTGAGTTCTTCCTGTTTCTTTTTCTATGAGAATAACCAAAAAATATGAGTTATTTTAGTGTCAATTTCAATTTTTATCTAATAAAATATGAATTTCTTGATGGGTATAATGGTTAATGAAATGCACATAATATGTAAAATCTATAAAAATGTTGTAGTTATACATTACTTTCTGACTGTTGTACAACCTTTGTAAACAAAGTATATCAACTTTGTAAACAAAGTATATCAAAGTATATCAATAGTATATCAATTTTCTTGTGGCAATAAGCAGATCTGTCATCTTGGCGATGGCTAAATTAATTATTTAATCAGTAACAGAACATCTCTGATGATAAGACAAGCTCAGACAAATTAAAAAGCGAACCATGTATTGTGTGTCACAAACAAGATACACAGGTAGTGTAACATACATTTAATATTAAGTAGAAAAATATTTATTTATTTTTTAAGAAAAAAAAAAAAAAGAACAAAAGAAACAAATTACATATAGAGCCAAAGTTAGTCTTTTTCTGCCTGTCTTGAAACTGGAAGATAACTTTTAAAAATCAAACTACTAGAGAAAATAAAGTAAGATACTTAAAAATATTTAATGAATTGATAAATTTCAGCAGTGTTTTGTACAAATAGATCGGTAGGGAGGCAGCCTACACAAAGACTGTCTCTGGAATGGTGTGACGTACTTTAGTGATGTGATAAAAAGTTGCATGGATGTATGTTTGTTTATGGAGGAATGTAGTTAAATTTCTGATTTTAATTAAACTGCAAAGTGTTCCCTCTAGTTTTAGGCACAATTCTGAGCAATTTGCATAACTGATACTTTCCTCAGTTCCTACTTCAATGTGAAGTATGGATAATATATCATTGATTTGGAAAATCAATACCAGTTTGACTCATTAATACAGGTAAATTATTTTCAGACCTTTAGACATGCAATGGTACAGAACTGTCCTTTTACTGTTATCAGAACCATCTTTTGTGAACAATATCTGAAACAATGAGTATGAAGGTATAGATATCAAAAAACAAAAACAAATTTAACAGTGACTACTGAAACACCTGTAGCACATCAGTGAATATGCTTAAGGAAGGGAGGGAGGGAGGAAGGGAGGGAGGGAGGGAGGAAGGGAGGGAGGGAGGGAGGGAAGGAGGGAAGGAGGGAGGGAAGGAGGGAAGGAGGGAAGGAAGGAAGGAAGGAGGGAAGGAAGGAAGGAAGGAGGGAAGAGAAAGAAAGAAAAAGAAAGAAAGAAAGAAAGAAAGAAAGAAAGAAAGAAAGAAAGAAAGAAAGAA
>NC_048894.1:126945456-126975953 GCF_011077185.1 Oxyura jamaicensis | reverse complement strand
GAAAGAAAGAAAGAAAGAAAGAAAGAAAGAAAGAAAGAAAGAAAGAACTACAAAAACACCCCAAAATATTTTTAAAAATCATATTTTGAATTGTTAATTTGTTCCATATTTCTAGCTTTTGATAAATAAGACTGACACATAAAAATTGAGTTTTATCTACTTTTTAGCCCTTTTAACATAATCCTTTATAACATAATAAGTTAATATATACCTATATCTTTCAAATTAGAAAAAAAAAAAAAAAAGCAGAAGATTACTGAATGTTTCCATATCTATCAGTATGTTTGTTCTCTACAACATTTGACAATGTAGTTGTAATATTTTTATTTTTCCCAATATGCATGAATGTCTCGTCTTGTGTGCTGCTTATCTGGATATGCCTGCACACATTGTAAACATCCAAAATGCTCTACCAAAGACAGTATGTGCAAGCTTGCAATGTGTATAACAGACAAGCCCAGTCTCAAAGTTATCCAGTCTGTTCTTAGAATACATATACCTATGTGTTACATATGTAGTTTGCCCAGGTATGAATGAGATCTTTGTGAATGGCTAAACTGAGTTAGATCTTGTCCTTTTTTTTTGAATTTTATTCAAATCTAAGGAAAAATAATAATAATAATAATAAAAATAAGGCAATCATGCAGTAGTAATTTGCCCAAAGCCCAATAATTTGCTGGAGGCTTTACATACATCTGTATATTAATAAAAAAAAAAAAAAAAAAAAAAAAAAAAAAAAAGAATTATACAGTAATTACTTTTTCAAAACTTCTAGAATAGAAGCACAAACAAACAATTTTTCCCCTTTCATTAAAATTTTAAACAGTTTTAAAAAAACTTTAGAAATCTATGCAGCTCCTTGTGGCTTCCATATCCACAGTCTCTTCACAAGTTTACATTATTTTTAAGTGTTTGGTAGTCCTAAAATTGTACAAAACAGAGACAGGATTTCTGTTTTAAAATTATATGGCAAACAGAATAACCAGAGCATCTATAACTTCTGTATCTGCAATTTTTAAAAGTTTCCAGCTTTCTTTACAATAAATATTCATCTATAATTAAAAATTCAACTCCAACAACTTTTTCTTTTCCAATTCCTTTTTCTTTTTCCTCTTTATACTGTTCTCAGTTATTTTAAATGTCTAAAATTGTTTTTAAGCAAAGAAAAAAGATCTTTTCATATTTCTCCTTCTCTTCCTTAGCTTCTTCATACAATATGCATAAATCTCACAGTAATAAGTCTAGAATAGTATAAATGCATAGTGATATGAACATTTAGTGTAGCTATAAAGATTAAGTGCTATTTTGCAAGATTATTTGGAAACACATAGGCAGTACAAAACATTGAATCAAATAAGAAATTTGTGATAGAGGACAAAAACAGAAAAAGATTTACTTCTGTCCTGTACAAATACATATGTCCTGTACAAATACATATGCTTATGTATTAATATAGGGTAATTCTAGCCTTTGAATGCTAGTGGTAGTGATGCATCCCATTGCTGCCATTGATTCATAACATCAAATTCCAGTTCATCAAAGCAAACGCCTCTGCATTGTACATCAGTCATGATAAGTCTCCAAAAACAATGTGTCATCTCCAAGTTGCATGCATTAAAGACATATGCATCAAAGTGCAATATCACACTTTAGAAGTTTCATGTTGGAGCTTAGTGTTTCTGAAGAATTGTTTTTGTCTTTGTGGGTTTCTGTACATTTCCTTTCCTATTCTTTTGTAATACCTCTAGGACACTCATGTCACTCAGGTATTTATTTGTGTGGTGGAGTTACCATTTGCACAAATACTGATCTCACATTTGATGTAACTCCCACACCATGACGCTTATTCATAGTTATGTGTCATTAAGAAAAGATGACACTAGAAAAAAGATGACATTAGAAAACACTATCAGTATGCAGGTGGAGCTGGATATAATAGACAGGCATAGACCAAGAAAATGCACTTTCCATGCACTTTCACTGAATACAGAAAATTAAACTCTGGTTAATTAGCCTGCAGACATGAAGTTATCTTTCTATTTACTGATAAAGTCTCTCTTTGATTACTGGTATTCATGACATTTTGTAGTATTTATTTTCCCTAGTAGTACACAGAAGCAACCATAGAAAGGTCTTTGGAAGTATAAAATAAAACTATTTAAAATTTAGTTTAAATTTAATTATGAAGAAAATGTATCATATAGTATTCATTTTTTTAAATGGGAAAGTGAAGAAAAACAAAACAAAACAAAACAGAGACAACTCATTCTATTTACTTTTTTGTACTTTTTCTGTGAGATCACCACTTGTTCTCCTTCACTACACCTCACTCTTCCACAGACGGTCACTCATTCATATTTATGATCTCCAAGCTATCATCCTCTTTGATTCTGTGATGCTCACAGATTCTTCTTTCCCTACCTAACCTCACTCTCCCCTGTTATCACCATGGTCTCTAATTTTAGGTATATCCTTCACTTCTTTTCCCCTCTTTCATATTATTCTGTCTACTTTTATGCACTTTAAACTAACCCAGAAATGTATCATCTCTATTTCTGTCTCCATCTACTGAAAGGAATCTAGGGAATGGTGCCTATTCCTTCTGTTCTTTCATCCTTTTATATCTCTTAACTGCTCTTAATTCCTACATTTCTCACAATCTTGTATTTTCCTTCAAACTTCTTTCCATTAGCTTAGCTATGTTCTGGACTTTCTCCTTTTGCAGTTCCATCACTACTCTTAAATTCCAAATCGGCACATACAAAATTGTCAGATTCTATATTATTTGCACACACTTTCTAGGCTTGTTACATTTCCAGTTTAAATCAAACATTTATTTCCATATCTGTCATCCTCAATGCAAAACAAAGTTCTAAATCCATTATTCTGAAAAGACTCTTAAACTCATTTGCCTAATACATTAAATCCTGCCCCCACTCTTTTTTTCCTATTGTTTTTCAGCATAGAGCAGTTTTTTTGTTGTTGTTGTTTGTTTTTTCCCAAAGTATTCTCCTGTTTTTCATCGTATCATTTATACATTCTCCCATCATTTGCCTCTACTCACTTGAAATTCTTGTAACAAAATATCTTTTTTTCTTCCAATAATTTTGATACATATTATTGATAAATGTTATGATTATCTGTAAGTACCTTAGCACAGATCAAAGGTACATTGTACATGATGCTGTGCACTCAGTCAGGAAAAAGAAAATAAATAGAACACCTCAGCTTTTGCAGATCAGATAGATCTGTCAGATTTCCTCACACCCACATTACCATTCCTCAGTTCTGTACTCTGGAAAAAGCTCACAACTAAATGGAGAAATATTTCACTATTTGATTGGCTTTTCTTTTTTAAAAAAAAAACAACAACAACAACAACAACAAAAACTAAAACAAGTGGCTACCTTCATCTTTTCTTAGTAGTCCTTGCAGTGCTTCATTTCTTTTGAAAAGCATACAGCACTTCAGGTCTTCAGTACCAAAGGGAAACTTATTGGACAGAATCTTTTCTATTCCTTGCAAAAAATAATAATTCCTTTCCAATTTGACCAGCTTTCTCAAACTTCACTGATCATAGTGTCCTCAGTGACCATTGTAAACTATTGCACAGATAGAGTCTCTTCTTGCTCTTGATTCATGGCTACTCACATTTTCCAGTATGAGTAGTGTATTCATGCTCATTAAATAACTTCGTTCTTGTTGTTATGGTAAGCTGTAAAGTTATAAAACAGATGTACAGATTTGGTTTTGTTAAGCCCTTTTTTTTTTTTTTTTTTTTTTCCCATTCTTCTTTCCATTGGGAATCCCACAAAAGCTTTTTTTTCTCCTTTCTCTACACCAGAAGGTTACTCAAAAATGTTAGGTACTTCAAAGCCTTCTGGACTTCAGGCTGGCTTGCAATATAGAAATCAATTAATAATTATGAAAAAAACAGCACTTCCTGGCTTATATTACCAGAAAATAAAGATGGTATGACCTGAATTTACCTGTTTTCCTATTCCTTTTCCTAACTTCAGAAATAAATAAATAAATAAATAAATCCCACTAATTGGAATAGTTTCCAGTTTAGAAAGTTTTGTGCTTCACAGTTTAGGAGACAAGAAGCATGGAATCATATCTGTTCCAAAATACCATGTAAAGAAAAGTGAGAAATTTCAGTCTATTTTGTGGCCGTCATCAGGGACATTGTCCTCTCTTTTGTTTCTAATTGTATAGCTCAGGTTCCCTTCTACGTTTCTGAATTGCCTTTCATAACATTTGCTGTTCTTATTCTCTTCCTCCTCTATATTTCAACATCTGAAAGTTCTCCCTCTTTCTAGCTTCCTCTCACACACCAGAGCATGTGGTGCCATGTTTCTCCCATTTCTTTAAAACAGGACATGTCTTGGAATTCAGGTGCTATATGATGATAGCTTTGCATAAATATGAAATAAGTTAGTAGTAAACATTGCAATTTTTCCAGCATTATGAGGATGCTCAGTGGGAAATTTGATTCCCACATATAAAGCACAAGAATCAGAGAACTGGTTACACCATTTTTTTACTGGTAGTGGATTTTTAAAATCTCAGACTATTTTTGATTTTACAAGTGGAAAAAAATGGAGCTTACATAACTGATATTAGAATATAGACAAAATAAAGACCCACCATATAATGCAATATTAGCTGTTAAGACAATACAACTATAGACAAGAGTACTTTGAATTTGAGGTTTGATTAATTGGTTTTCCTGTTTAAATGGAAATGTTTCCTCATTAGAATTATAAGGAAGGTAGAGCAAAACCACTTTAAACACCTAAAGTTATACTTACTGCTCTTTTCTGGAAGGGGGTGGGTATTTCTTTAATAAATATGCTGAGTACAGCACAGTGTTCAATTCCTATAAATTAAATGCTGTAGGAAGCTGGAGGGCTTCTCTCCTGAGATTTTTAATAAATATCCACAGGTTTGAATTTTCTTTTCTTTTTTTTTTTTTTTTTTTTTTGAATAAGGTAACATTAAAAAAAGTGAAGTAAAAATACAAAGCAGTGAACAAAGATTTTTACATACGTAGCTAAAAAAGAAAAAGAAAAAGAAAAAAAAAAAAAGCGACATTGCTCAATGCTTCTCTAAACTCTGAAATAAATGATTTATCTTTGCATCCATCCTAACTAGGCTGCACATATTTCTTTATGGAATTTATATTCAATTTGAAGAGATTGCTCAGTTCAGAAATGAATGAAAAAAGTTTCACCTTAGGCATTCACCAGAACTGCACGTTTTTCTAGGGATGTAGGAAGAGCATTACGACACTTACACAAGAGAAAGATCCTTTTTCAAAATATTCTACAACAAACATTCTTATGTCTTAATGTAGAGAGGTATAATTGCTTCAAGGTTAGTTGCATATTATTGACAGATATAACTGTGCTATGATGATATTTAATGTTACAAGTTCAGGAACTATGTACAGGCAGAGATACAAAAGCAAACAAATTGAGTAAGGATGACAGCTGGTACTAGAAAACTTTTTAAAAAAGTCATAGTTTCATGATGTTTTGAGTAATGGGTGATTTAGAAGGAAAACTGTGCTGATCAAATCACAATAAACAAATACAGATACTTTCATGGCAAGAATAAATACTTTCTCAGGCCTTAGAATTAAAATTATCTAATTTTCTTTAAAAGTGATTAAGTGCATCTGCTGTGTCAATATCCTTATCTTGGAAATATTAAAAACTAGTCTTTCATCACATTTTCTGAAGGAACTCTCAGAGGAGATTGGAAAATGGTGTTTACTGTTTAATTGAAAACTATGCAATCAAAGCTTGATTCAGTGCTACTCACAAACACTTGTGACATTTTATATATATTATATTTATATATATATATTTGAAATTGTGAATGATATTTCTAGTTAAGTGGGAAAGTATTTCACTTAGGGAAAGTGTTATCATGTGGTGACATGAAAAAAAAGTTCCCTTCATTTCCCCTTTCCATTTTCCTCATTCATATATAAAAGGTTAATTCTTTTGCATCTTTATCTCATTTCAGAGAGTATTGTCAAAAGTCACCAGTAGTGACCTGGAAAGATCTTCAATAGAACTAGCCACTTAAAAAAAAAAAAAAAAAAAAAAAAAAGTTTTGATCTTCCAGAAGATATGGAAAATATATTCTGAAAAATACAGACAATAAAGCAAGGATATGCTCATAATATTATTTCAATGTAGTAATTACACTCTCTAGTAAGGGGGAGAGCTGTCCATATATGAAATACCTCATGCTTAACTCATGATTTAACTGTTCTGTTCTCTGTCCTCCTAGTGAGATCTCAGTTGTCTGTTAAGAGAACTAAGTCATAAGGCATAATCCAACTCCAAAGTCCCATAAGACTTTTCTGCCATTTGCATTTTTTTTATTGTTTCTCTATGCATGTGTTGAAGAAGTTAATGGTGCCTGATGTATTGGCAAATGTCAAAGCATCATGAATTTGAAGAGGGAAGTGAATTGCATTATCCTCACATTTCTGAAATGCCTTAACATCTAAATGAAGACCACACTTTCTGGGTATGCCTAATATATATGATTTGAGCCAAAACTGGTCCAGAAGAGTATCTCTAAAAAGAACAGAAGAGACCTTGAATAACTAAATCCACACTTAAGGAAACAGATATTTTCTGTGACCCTGGAATATTCACAGGGGGTTAATTTGCTGGACTGCCAGAGTTGTGAAGAAAGCATTTCTAAAATATATATATATATATAGTATTATATATATATATATATAAATCAAGTAGTGCTAAGAGACACAGTGCAGAACATTAACATCATCAGTATAGGGCCTTGTTGCCAAATTTTGTTGCCAAATTTTCGTTTATATTTGCCTATACCCCAAATACTGTTTCAGTGCCCTGAAAAATAAAATCTAAGTATTTTCAGTGGATAATTGAGCCATGTGTGTATCTTAGGGAAAATATTGGGAAAAGTCATGTTCAATACCAATGTCTATACCATTTAAACAATGAAAGCATCAGGTAAGTAACAACATTTGGACAGCAAGTCAATATGACTATGAAAGGTCTCCAATAATGAGCAAACTCTAACCAATACACTGTTTGAGTATTTGGCCTTCCTATTGACAAAGGTTGTTTTCAATCACACTGCATCTATTACCATATCAATCATCACTCTAAATGAATACAACATGATCATTGATGAAGACATCACTTAAGGAGAGAAACTAAAGGTTCTATAAAAGCAAATAATGAAGCTTTGGTTGCTCACAGCATGAATATTAGACCCAATCTTTAATCATTCTTTTTTTTTTTTTTTTTTTTTTTTTTTGTAAAGAAAAAAAAAATCTAAAAATGTTAACTCTATTTCTTGTTCAGGAACTTAAAATATATGGAAATTGATATCACATTCTTAATTATTAAATATAGTGCAATCCAATACTTTGTTTGCTATACAAATTAAGATATGGAATTGAAGTGATGAAAATGATTTACGTGTAGGATTAAAATATTGGCAGCTTTATAGAGTGAAATGTCACTATACTGCTGTACCTTCAAGTTTTACATTTCCTCCTTTGAATCCCTGTCAGACCTCATGAACACTGGAGACTTTAATCAATGCTTGCAGTAGCCATAACTCAGGATATTTTACCTGTGTAATCATCCAAATGCTGTTTAGTACAAGTCAAAAGCAAAAACAACGAACATATATATTGCAATTGGAAGCTTAAATTTAAAATTACATTAAAATTACATTCTCACACATTTCTGTTCCCTATCTCTTTCTGCAAGCAACCAGTATTTAACAGCAGCTCAATGTACGCTGAGACAACCAAATTGTATGTAGAATGATTCAAAGGTCATAAAATTCAAAGACTTATGAGTTCATGTATTTCTATCACTTTTTAATTTATAAGATACAAAACACTTCTGAAATAAATATTTTATTTTCTTTATGTACTCCAAACTTTTACTCCCCCTCCCCCCCATTTTTTTGTAGATAATATCAAAAATGATATCCAGATAGGAAAGGGAAATAAATAAATAAATCATCCTGGCTTGCTCCCATTTTTAAACAATTTTGTGGAAGCTAAAACAAACTCAGGTATGAGGAAAAAAGGACAGGGGCACCATATGAATTTTAAAATTTAAATAGATAAATCATGTAGATCTATATAGAAGTTGTCTAACCCATTTCAAAGTTTCAAATCAAAGCCACTAGTACAATTCATTTAAAAGAAAACTAGAAATCTTTATAGAAAAGGAAACAAAACCAAAATGAAACAACACAAATAAAAGAAACAAAACCATAACATATTTTAACATAATGTCATAAAGGAGAGAACAAAGGCTAAGATAAACTTGAAAACCATTAGAAATAATTTGTCTTTAAAACAAATTAATCACCTTCATTTATTTGAATAAAAAAAAGTTAGATTTTATGCTAAATGTCCAAAAGTGATGACATTATAAGGTAGTCCTAATATTACTAAATTATAAACCACTTCAATAACATCAGAAGAAAAGGATAAAAGTATTAATTTTCCTTTAAAATTACCTGAATTATACGTAGAATCTAACCTTCATGTATATATGTAATGTGGGGCAGTGCAAGAGATATTTTATGTCAAGTATTTGAAAATACGAATAAAAAACACAGATGCTATCATTGACATTCTTGGTAGTATTATAGAATCATAGAATCATAGAATATCCTGAGTTGGAAGGGACCCTTAAGGATCATCAAGTCCAACTCTTGACACCGCACAGGTCTACCCAAAAGTTCAGACCATGTGACTAAGTGCACAGTCCAATCTCTTCTTAAATTCAGACAGGCTTGGTGCAGTGACTACTTCCCTGGGGAGCCTGTTCCAGTGTGCAACCACCCTCTCTGTGAAGAACCCCCTCCTGATGTCAAGCCTAAATTTCCCCTGCCTCAGCTTAACCCCGTTCCCGCGGGTCCTGTCACTGGTGTTAATGGAGAAAAGGTCTCCTGTCTCTCGACACCCCCTTACGAGGAAGTTGTAGACTGTGATGAGGTCTCCTCTCAGCCTCCTCTTCTCCAGGCTGAACAGGCCCAGTGACCTCAGCCGTTCTTCGTACGTCTTCCCCTCCAGGCCTATCACCATCTTCGTAGCCCTCCTCTGGACACTCTCCAACAGTTGAATGTCCTTTTTATACTGTGGTGCCCAGAACTGCACACAGTACTCGAGGTGAGGCCGCACCAGCGCAGAGTAGAGCGGGACAATCACCTCCCTTGACCTACTAGCGATGCCGTGCTTGATGCACCCCAGGACACGGTTGGCCCTCCTGGCTGCCAGGGCACACTGCTGGCTCATATTCAACTTGCTGTCTACCATGACCCCCAGATCCCTCTCTTCTAGGCTGCTCTCCAGCGTCTCATCGCCCAGTCTGTACTTGCAGCCAGGGTTTCCCCGTCCCAGGTGCAGGACCCGGCACTTGCTCTTATTGAACTTCATACGGTTGGTGATCGCCCAGCTCTCCAACCTATCCAGATCCCTCTGCAAGGCCTTTCCACCCTCATTCGAGTCCACAACTCCTCCAAGTTTGGTGTCATCAGCAAACTTGCTCAAAATACCTTCTATTCCTACATCCAGATCGTTTATAAAAATATTGAAAAGTACCGGCCCTAAAATGGAGCCTTGATGGACCCCACTAGTGACCGCCCACCAGCCTGACGCAGCCCCATTTACCATAACCCTTTGGGCCCTGCCCGTTAGCCAATTGCTCACCCATTGTATGATGTTTTTATTTAGCTGTATGGTGGACATTTTGTCTAGTAGGATCCTATGGGAGACCGTGTCAAAAGCCTTGCTGAAGTCCAAAAAAAATCACATCAGCTGGTTTCCCTTGGTCCACCATACGGGTGATCTTATCATAAAAGGAAATCAAGTTAGTTAGGCAGGACCTACCCTTCACAAACCCATGCTGGCTGGGACCAATGACTGCTTTGTCCCCCAGATGCACCTCAATAAGTTCGAGACCCATCTTCTCCATGATTTTACCAGGCACTGACGTGAGACTGACAGGCCTGTAATTGCAAGGGTCTTCTTTCTGACCCTTCTTGAAAATCGGCACAACATTTGCCAGCTTCCAATCTACCGGGACCTCTCCAAATTCCCAGGATCGTTGAAAAATAATTGAGAGAGGTTCCGCGATGACGTCCGCCAGCTCTTTCAGCACCCGGGGATGAATCCCATCCGGACCCATGGACTTGTAGGGATCCAGGTGGAGTAGCAAATCCCGCACACGTTCAGGGTCGGTTGGGAGTTTGTCATCCCCACCGTCCCGGTCCTCCAGCTCGGGGCACCCTGGGTCCCGAAGCCCATCATCGGCAATGAAGACAGAGGCAAAGAAGACGTTAAGCGTCTCTGCTTTGCCTATGTCATTGTCTGTGAGGAGACCTTCCCTATCAAGGAGCGGCCCTATGTATTCTTTAGTTCTCCTTTTTCCATTCACATATCTAAAAAAAACCTTTTTGTTTTCTCTCACAGACACAGCCAGCTTCAACTCTAGGCGTGCTTTGGCCACTCGAACTTTCTCCCTACAAACACGAACAGCATCCCTGTATTCTTTCCATGACACCTGGCCCTCCTTCCAGTAGCGAAACACTCTCTGTTTCTGCCTAATCTCCATTAGAATGTCCCTGGTCAGCCACGCCGGCCTCCTGCCCCGCCTGCCTGACTTGCGATATTTAGGAATTGCCTGATCTTGTGCTTCTAGGAGGCATCGCTTAAAGAATGACCAGCTCTGGTGGACATCGAGGCCTTCAAGAGCAGTTTCCCAGGGAACCTTACTGACTAGTTCCCTGAGCAGCCTGAAGTCCGCTTTCCCCATATCTAGGGATGAGGTTTTGGTGGCACTTTTCCTTCTGTCACCGTAAATTTTGAACTCAACCACTTCATGGTCGCTATGACCAAGGCGGCCACCAATCACCACATCTCCCACCAGACCCTCTCTGTTTTCTAGCAACAGGTCTAAGAGGGCACCTTTCCTAGTTGGCTCCGTTAGCACCTGCACCAAGAAGTTATCATCTAGGTGCTTCATGAACCTCCTGGACTTGCTCGTGTCAGCCGTGTGGCACTCCCAGTTAACGTCTGGCAAGTTGAAGTCCCCCATAAGGACAAGGAGAGTTAATCTCGAGGCCTCTCTTAGTTCTGTAAAGAATAATTTATAGGCGCTATCGTCCTGGCCAGGCGGTCTGTAATAGACTCCCACAACTACATCCCCTTTATTCGTTCGTCCCTTGATCCTTACCCAGAGGCTCTCAACTTTGCCATTGCCGACCTGAAGTTCCACACAGTCCAGCCCCTGCTTCACATACATCGCCACCCCACCACCTCGCCTACCCTGCCTGTCCCTCCTGAAGAGCCTGTAACCATCTATCGCAACACCCCAGTCACAGGACTCATCCCACCAGGTTTCACTTATGCCGATGATGTCGTAGTTGCGGGACTGGGCCAGGACTTCTAGCTCATCCATTTTATTCCTCATGCTGTGTGCGTTCGTGTAGAAGCACTTCAGGTGCGTCTCCTTACACTCAGCACGTTGTGGATCTGACCGAAGGACCTCACTAGCACACAGCCCCTCTGATTCTAGCGTACCATCCCTTAGGTCTTCACCGGCATGCCTGGTTTTAGCCCCTTCCCCCTTCGACTCTAGTTTAAAGCCCTATCTATCAGCCCTGCCAACTCCTGAACAAAGATCCTTACCCCTCTCCGAGAGAGGCGCATCCCATCCGGTGCCATCAGGCCCGGTGTAGCATAGACCTTCCCGTGATCAAAGAAACCAAAATTCTGCCGGTCACACCAGTTTCGAAGCCACGAGTTTAGGTGAACAGCACGCCTTTCAGCTTCGATCCCCCCTATCGGAAGGACAGAGGCAAACACAACCTGCGCCCCTGATCCTCTAAGTAGTCGCCCCAAATCCCTAAAGTCTCTTTTGATCGCCTTCGGACTTCTCATTGCTACTTCATCGCTACCAGCCTGAAAGACCAGTAGCGGGTAGTAGTCAGTGGGCCGTACCAGGCGCTTGACTTTCGTGGCAAAGTCTCTCACCCGAGCCCCAGGGAGGCAACAGACTTCTCTGCGGGTTGGGTCCGGTCGGCATATCGGTCCCTCTGTCCCTTTCAGAAGGGAGCCTCCCATAACAATAGCCCTTCTTTCTTTTTTGAAGGATGATGTGGCAATGCGATGTGTAGGTCGCCTTGTCTTAGGCGCCCCCTCCAACTGGGACGGGTTTTTATCTACGTCATTCAGATTGTCTTGTTCTAGTCCTTAATATCGATTATTTAAGGGTAGATGAGAAGGTGAGGTGGGCAGAGAGAGGGCTCGCCTACCACCCTGAATAGGCACCTGCCTCCATTCCCCCCCTTGATCTAGGTCTCCTCCCTCTGCCTGGCAGGAGGAGGGAACCTCCGTCTTCTGAATAACAGGAGACGCCTGTGCTGTGGCAGGCTCGTGAGCCTGCCTCAGAAAGGGTAGAGTGCACCTCCACCAGTCAATTTCCATCTCTGATTCCCTGATGATCCTGAGCCTGTTCACCTCCTCCCGGAGCTCCGCTACCTGGCTGAGCAGTTCTTCAACCTGGGCACACCTCCCACAGGCATACCCTCCACTGCTGTCGGAGACCGACAGAAGGCTGGGGCACACTCTGCAGCCCAGGACCTGGACGGCTGCGTGTTTCCCCGAGCCCTCCGTCTGAGTAGCCACACTGGTGACCGTGGCTGGAGATGCCGCACGAGATGTGGAGGCCACGGTTTTCTGCCTGGTTGATACCATGGTCAGGTTCTACGCAAGCAGGTTGCAAGCACCGAAGGGAGAGGCAGCTGCAACAGAGCGACGATGGGCCCCCCGCTCGCCCTGCCCGCGCGAACTGCCTCGCCACGCCCTTCGACGCGCCACGCCCTGTTCGCCGCGCTCCTGGTCGCTCGCGCTCCCTAGGGGCAACTTTTAAACAGCCTGGGAGGGGGCGCTGCTGGCTCCGCCCGCGCCTCGTCAGCCTCCCTCGCGAGGACTGCCGGGTCCCGGCGGCTCCCCCGAGTGGCCTCGATGCCGGACAAAAAGCCCTGCCCGCCTCAGTCCCCTGCTCCGCTGCAGAGCACGTCTGCCCCGGAGCTGATCGCCTTTGCAATCCCTTCAGCATTAGAATAGATTTATTAAATACCTATTGTTTTAAGTGCTACTTTACCTAAATCTATGCTATAAGCATATAGAAATCTAAGAATATAGAAAGTGCTCTGATCCACCTAGTCAATCCCTTTGCTGCTAAAACACTCTGCAGGAAAGCCTGATTTCTCTAGCAGGCATATCTAGCTATATCAAAAGTTT
This sequence comes from Oxyura jamaicensis, assembly GCF_011077185.1. Lineage (NCBI taxonomy): Eukaryota > Metazoa > Chordata > Aves > Anseriformes > Anatidae > Oxyura > Oxyura jamaicensis. The sequence goes on along the minus strand of NC_048894.1, from coordinate 126,962,608 downwards.
TATCCATGTGTGCAAGATAGCCAATTTCAGAGCACTGGAAGTAGTTTGCCTAACTGTCTCCAATTCTGTGCCTAATCACATACACAGTGGCAGTGTTATAATATAAAACATATGCAGTACTTCAAAAAGGTTTATTAACCTAACTTTTGCTATGAAGGTAATTTATATTTATTGTATTTTGTGTAATTTGGCATTGCACTCGCTAAACAAGAAATAGGTGTTTTAGGCAAACAAGATTTAAGAGCTACATTTTTTACCCCGACTTGATTTTCATTTTTTCTCATAGCCATCATTCAACAAGGCAAAGTGGGCAGAAGCAAGAATGAATCTCCCCTCACCTTGTGTCAATTTGCAATAGGCAAACTAACACTGAACATTTCCCCTCTTTCCTCCATAATCAGACATTGGCAAAAGGCAGTTCTGTGAGTTTCAGCACTGGGGTTCTGTTTTATTCAGCCTTATAATTTAAACCAAATTAAGCTAAATCTAGTTCAGAATCTTTAACCTGCATTTTATCATGATTCATGTGAGAGCTGCTATTCCCCATGGTTTTCCCATAAATTACTCTGTTTAGCTATATAAGATATCTTGAATAAAACCTCCTTCCCAATATATTTGTGTAGGTAGTGCAGGTTCCCATCCATATTTGAGAAGACAAACAACAACAACAGCAGTGATGTCAAAAATAATGACTTGCCTCCATTGAAGATGGACAGATTGCAGATGAAGGATGTATTTATTGCCTCCATTGTTCTATGTGATGCATATAGAGTACCAACACTGTTTTTCCCATAACACGAGCAGGAATGGAACTGGGATTTTAAAACCTAGGACAAAACTACAAAGCATGTGTTTTCCTGTGACCCAAGATGAAACAACCTCAAACAAAATCACTGCTTACAGATCCACTGCTTTCTTTTGACAGAAGGTTTGTACTTTAGTTTCCAGTACTACGTTAGAGTTTACTCCAAGGGAAATAAATAATTTATCTTTCAATAGAAGATCTTTAATTTAATGGAGGCTTATTTATACCATTTCTATAATGTTTACAAACACTGGTACGTAAATCATGAAGATAAGGTGCTGCAGAGGAAGGACTGGTAGATATATAATCATTGATAGAGAAAGCCACTGTTGTAGGCTGAGCAGACTGAGCAAAATTAAGGCAATGTTACTAGATCACGTGATTAATGTCTTGTAAGATGAGCAAGCCATCATTACCAAAAGAGTTTTGATGCTGATTAAAAAAATATTGCATGGTCCTGGCTGAAACAGAATTCCAAATGCTATATAGACTAACATGGCTAGACAAGTGCTTCAGACTATCAGGATTTGGAGACAAGTGAGAAGAACAAGGTATGTGTCTCTCACATAGTGAGTAGAAAATGACAAAGCAGCAGCAGTACTAGAGTGGATAAGATAAGTTACAAAGCATCTGAAACTCTATTTCCAGTGCTTTCCACAGTTCTGGACAAGCTCTAAGCATGTTCTGTGTCCTGTTCCACTGTGGCCCATTAAGAACATAACTTTGTCAAGCAGCTGGGTCGGTGTTGGGCCCCAGCCTCTTTAATACTTTCACTGATGATTTGGATGAGGGATTTGAGTGCACACTCAGTAAGTCTGCAGATGACATCAAACTGGGGGAAATGTTGATCTACTGGAGTGTAGGAAGACCCTGCAGAGGGACCTGGACAGGTTGGATGGATTGGCAGAGGCCAGTGGGATGAGGTTCAACATGGCTAAGCAGCAGATCCTGCCCTTTGGTCACAACAACCCCATGCAACACTACAGGCTTGGAGGAGAGTGGCTTAAAAAGCTTTAAAAAGCTTAAAAGCTGTGCAGAAGAAAAGGATTTGGGGGTGTTGGTCAATGTTCACCTGAACATGAGCCAGCAGTGTGCCCAGGTGGCCAAGAAGGCCAACATCATCCTGGCTTGTGATCATCTCCTTGTACTCTCCTCTGGTGAGGCTGCACCTTGATTACTGTGTTCAGTTTTGGGCCCTACAAGAAAGACGCTGAGATCCTGGAGCATGTCCAGAGAAAAGCTATGAAGCTGGTAAAGGGTCTGGAACACAAGTCTTATGAGTAGCAGCTGAGGGAAGTGGTGTTTAGTCTGGAGAAGAGGAGGCTCAGGAGAGACCTTATTGCTCTCTACAACTACCTGAATTGAAGGTGTGGGGAGCTGCATGTTGGCCTCACAGCCAATTTGGTATCTCACAGATTTAGTATCACCAAGCTGAAAGGCTAAGCTTTGTACTTATGGAAACAATATTTTCACTCTTAAATTTTTTAGATACCCTGTATGAAAATATTGCTGTCTTAATAAACATAGAAATTCTTAGGTGTGTGGTACCCAGATCTAGGCACCTCAAATTCTCTGTATAAACCATGGGGACAATTAGATACCAAATTGGGATTGGGATTCAAAACAATCCATGTTAAGTGATAGGACACGTTGAAAAGATCTGAATCTGAAACCCCAATTCACTCATGAATTTAGCCTTTCTGGTTAAATGCCTAACCCTAAGCCTTCTACCAGACATCACTGTCCACATTTTCCCTTTAGGAATGTATGACTGACTAGTTCTTTTGAAACACAGGTGGAGGGAAACATGAAGGTGACAACAATATATTGTTTCTGACAGCTCTTTGGCGGGAAACATAAACAATCCTAGAAAGTATGGGGTCTCCCAAAGAACAATGTCCTGTTAACTACAGGAGCAACAAACCTTCCTCTAGAGTTTGTCCTTCTGGGGCCCATGTTCATTTTTTAAAAAATATTTTATTTTTTATTTTTAAACACAAGTGATTTTCCTTCTTCCTTCTTTCATTTACAAGTGAAAAATAAGTGAGAGAAAATGGTTGAGGTTATTTTGCCATGTCACTTTTAGAAGGTAAGAGATACTTTATGTCTTCTTAAGCTGAGGACCTAGAACCTATGTAACCCACCTCGCTGTATCTGAAACCCAATTTTTAGTTATCTAGATGCTGATATCTTGCACTTCATCAGATACTTTCAAATGACAAGATAGTTTCATGTTTCATAAGATAGTTTCAAATGTTTCACAATAGTTTCATGTTTCACAAGATAGTTTCAAATGTTTCATGAAACATTTTCTGTGTTTCATGTTGAAATCTAGGTAAAATGTAAGACCATGCCTAATAAACCGGAGTCCTAAGGGGGCATGGTTCTACAAGTACCTCATCTGTAAATTCCAGATAGATTTAGGTAATGAGAAGGCTGCAGTTCTCTGAAGGTGTTAAATAGTCATTTTCTGTATGCTGTATCACTTTCTGCTGTCCAGAGAGACAAGATTGCAGCAATAAATCAGGTTGCCATTGTCAGAGACAACCTGTCCTACAGTGCCTGCAGAAGCCAAGTACTGTGGATTTATCAGAAACATAATAAATATCTTTACATTCTGGATACCATTTCTCCTAGTTCCTACAAAATTCAAATGAAATTCCCTGCTGGTGGAGTGTGCCACATTGTTTTTTCCTTGTTTGTATAAATCACATACTTACATTTCTTTCAACATATCAGTTTCCTTTCAACATATCAGTTCCCATATATCACAAGAATCAAGGTACCTAAAAATAAAAACTAAAAACTACTAAAGCTAAAAACTAAAAGCTAAAACTAAAAGCTACTAAAAACTCCCCATAAGGGAATTCATGAAAGAATAAAACCTAGAACTCATGCTCCAAAGTCAAAGCAATCTCAATACCTAGTTCATAATTCCTCTTCATCCATCAACAAAAATCTTTGGAGAAGTCTCTTGTTCTGCTTTCTTTTATCATTCCACTCTCCAAATAATCTTCCTCTCTTTTTATATAATTCACAAACCTCTACTCTCCATTCCAGATCAACTTCCTCAAAGACAGCTGGGTAACCCTTTCATGCTGCTTCCTTCTTTACAAAAGACGTTCCACTAGGATTAGCCTCCATTCCAATTACATTCTAAGGAAAGGGGAATCCTTAAATTTTCTCACAATGTGGACTTTGTTTTTGTCCAAATGTAAAGAATGGACAACTGCTGCATAAAGACAGGATTCCTTTTTATTAACATCAGAATTACTTTGCTTATGCTTTAGATATTAGACAAATAATTAAAAATGTGTTTAGTACAATAGTTTATATAGGTTATTACATTAACACTTACCTACAAAACCACAAAGCTACATATTTTTTTCAGTTTCGCTCCCCAAGTAATAAAGAATCCTAGTAAGCACTTTTGAATAGCATTGAAGTTTTGGCAAAGAAGATACACTCTAAAATAACAATCTGATTTTGTTCTTGTAAATGAAATGCAATGTCACTGGGAACTGGCAAAACTTCAGCTTATCTTGAGCATTTCATTGTTTACATCTGCAGTTACCTAACTACTTGTAAGTAAGGGAGTTTGTGATGCAAGGGCTAAGATTATCTTCCTCTTGCTTTTGCAAAGCCAGAAGCACGAATTACACCTGTTTAAACAAAGGCTAAACTTCAGAAGACTGTGGAAGTAACTTACAAGCAACATGATATGCTTTTGTTTCTTCTCCCAATTCTGTGCCTAAGAATGTATTGTGCATTCACAACAGACAAGCTTCAAGGCAGTGCATCACTCTAAATTTTAAACCCCTTTATTATTTCACTTTAAGTCACAAACATAGCATTAAACGTTTCATGTATCTGACTTATTAGATTTATAGTGTTGGTGCACCAGTTCAAGGCAACTAAACAGCTTTATTATATCAGCAATAGCCTTGCAAGATTTCCTCATTGTATTCTGAAGGACTTAAATTAAGGAGGCGATACTGTGATATTTATTTCTTCTATTTTAGAGACCCATAATCAGATAAATAGTGAGGAGACACAAAAGGAGAACTCATATCCTATGGGAACAAGAGCAGAAGCCATACCCATAATCTAATGGGATGTATTTCAATACAGTGCACAAAAAAAATAAAAAGGTATTCTATTTGTATTAACAATACAGCAATCTGAGGACCACTTGTCCATCTAGCATACTGAATATTCTTATTTGTCAAGAGTTTTTAAACAGTATATTGTTATTATAAATGTTATTCTCAAATAAAAGATGAATGAATGATATTCTAAAAGAATCCCTTTTTAATCAAACTTTTAAAATGCCATATTGTATTTTCAGTGGAAGTTCAGGCTCTAATTTAATAATTAATATCAACTGATTTCATAGATACCACAAGAAGAAGAAGAAAAAAAAAAAAAAAAAAAAGAAAGAAAGAAAAAAAGGAAGCAAAACTTCCACTCTTTCCATGTTATCAGGTTGTTAAACAGCAACTAAACCCAGCATTTTGTTGTTGCCAGATTCAGAAACCTTGCAGCTCTAGGTGTAAAATGAGAAGAAGCTGCTCTGCAATAGAAAATGAACAATAGATTTAAATAGCAGTTAAAGCATGAAAATAGCTGGCTACAAGCCCAGAATCTATAAATAGTATCAAACTTGTTCATCATAACTCCATTGACGATGACAACATCGTCAGGAAATGAAAACAGAAAAAGCAGAAAAGGAATAAATGCAATGGACCTCAGATATGAAAGGGAAAGTTTTTCCAGAACAAGTTACTTGAGTTAGACAGAAACCCAAGAGTGAGAAAGCAGAACCAACAGATAATAACGCCATGTGTCCTACAATATACAGATGCTAGCAAAGCAGGAAAGAAGAAGAAAATGAGCCAATTTTCTGTAGAATTAGAATTATTTATGTATATTCTTAATTTTATGGGAATGGTGAAATGTTTATCATTTGACTTGATCATGATGGATACAGTATGTGATTTATACAAACAAAATCTTTCTCTTAGCACAAAATTTGTGACATACCCTTCCTTCCCTTTACCATGTAAATCCCTATAATTTTTAAACAAAACTAGAAATAGCATCAGTGCTACCTACACAGTTTTTTGTTTCTTTGTTTTGGTTTGGATTTTTGTTTGTTTTGTTTTGTTTTGTTTTGTTTTTAGACTTTCTTCATTGTGCTTATGAATGAAGAACCAAAAATCTGTGGAACAATGTAATCACCAGTAAAAATAACCAAAAATTATATTAATCTATGTGAAAACAAACAAAAAACAACAACAACAACAACAAAAGACAAAAAGAGAGAGAGAGAAAAGTCTTCTATAAAAATGCTATATTTTTTTGAACATACCATACTCTTTTGAAATAAGATCTAGAGAAAAAAATAAATTCACATACACGGGATGCAAAGTACATAAAATATGTTCAAAATATAACAGACACAAGTTCCCATGCTATGATACTCTGATGAGATCTCAAATCCATAGATGGATCATGCTGACTTATATACACTCATAAATTTGAGCAGATTATTTCATTTTCTATATTTTCCAGTTGATTTCTGAAATCCTTGCTCTCTTTGATTAGAAACTTATTCTACAATAATTTCTGTGTTGCTATTTTCCAAGGGAACCATTGCTTCACAGGAGAAAAGGTGGTATTCCAAACCACACAATTTGTATGACTGAAACTCTTTCCCCCACTAAATCTTCCTTCTATAGAGAAACAAACAAACAAGTAAACAAACCAACCAACCAACCACCACTACCACCACCAACAACAAAATCATACATACATGTCTGCTGCCTCCCACCATCCCCCCTTCCAATTCGCACACATACATACCTCCAACCATTTTGGAGAAGGTAAAAATGACACATTTTGAGGAACAAGCTAAGGTATAAACTAAGTAAGACTGTAGTATAAAACTTAGACAATCTTTAGGAGAGTTAAACTGGCCTAATTGATACATATCCTTCTTAACTAAACCACTCCACCAAGAAGAAGAGGTTTTGGCTTTACAGAAGTCAAGCTTTGTTTTGAAAAACAAGCCACAAAAATACATACACAGACACAGTCTTTCAAAATAAAAATACAAGACATTTATGTATGATTTCAGAAGATCCAATGCAATCATCCATTACTTTTTTTTTTTTTTTTTTTTTTTTACTATATCATTATTTTTATTTCTGTGACACATTAGTGAAGGAGAATTTTGGATTGGATGTAGACATGTATACACTACACTTTCAGAGTAATTTCTGTCCCATGTGTGACTTTGCTTTGAGGTTGACTGTCTCAATGGCATTATCCTAAGGCCAGAAAAGAGCCTTTTGGCCTGAAAGTACCAGCTTTACAGCTTTTTGCAATCTTAAAGCACCAGATCAGAGATGTGCATTGGTATCAATCTTATGTTTTTTTTTTGTTTTGTTTTGTTTTGTTTTTTTTAAAAAAAATGAAATGTCGAATGAAAAAAACATAATAAAAAATGAAGCTTTAGTTACCACACAACATTTGAAATTAAAGTATCATAATCCACTGTTGGTCTGAAAAGGAACTTCACTTGTAAAAAGATAACTTTATATGTTCTGCTCTATTTATTTTAAATAACAACTGAATTTATAAAAATTGAGAAACAATTGAGAAACAAGTGTTTAGTTAAAAAATTTCATCAATGACTTGACTTGTAGAGTATTCTGGATGGAGCAGAGAGTGTGTTAAAATAATGAAATGGGAGTGTGTGTCTGAGTAGAAATACAAATACATTTTACTTGCAGAAATATTCCACAAAGATGTAATCTAAACACAGGAAATAAATACTTCATCTCAAACAATTAACATAATGTCAAGTGTCAAGTTATTGAAAACAGAAATCTGAATCTTGCTACCACCATTTATGACAAAACAATGTTGATACAATGACCTAGCAGAGAAAAAAAAAAAAAAAAAAACAACAAAAAAAAAAAACGAGAGAGAGAGAGAGAGAGAGAGAGAGAGAGAGAGAGGAAGAATAGGAAATCTCCCAGTGTTCTGGTGTCAATTTGATTGAGAAAGACAGTCCTTCAACTTTTAAGAACAGTTTAGGAATCTTTAATACTCTTCACCCCCTAGAAATGATGGCGGCCTGCCAAAGAACTGGTTTTGTGCTAAGCCTCTGCTTAGACTATATTCCTTCTACCAGATTTTCCTGCCAGAGGCATCAGTAGGATTTGAAAGTGAGGGCTGTGGGCCACAGATAGAAATTCAATATTTGGGGGGAGAAAAAGATAAGCCCCAGGATCTTTGTGTTTTACTGCTCTCTTCACTGTGGAGAGTGGCACTTGATGTGATCCTCGCTGTTGAGCATGACACAATATATTTCAGAGCTGAAACTATTGGACTGCGGCTAGATTTTGCTTTAGGGTGGAAATACGTAGTGTTCTAGAATCAAGAAAATATGAAAAAAATGATGGGAATTTTGAGTCCTCACAAAGCAAATAAACTACACATAATACAATAGAGCTAGAGGCATGCTGCACTACCTCCAATTTATGTACACACACACATTTATTTATTTATTTATTTAATAAAATAAAAATGCAGAGTTTCTTGGCATGCAGAGCCTTGTCACTGGGTTGTGAATTACATTAACTCATCTCACCTAGGGCTTAGTATTCACCATGTGAAGGAATTCAAATCAAATAATTTAAAAAAATAAAAAAATAAAAAAGGAAACAAACAAAAAGACCTTGGATCCTGTTTATATACTTTAGCATCCCTCTCTGAAGTGTAAGGATTCATAAACGGGTGCTTCTTTACAGTCAGTTTAATCATATCACACAATACCAGTGATAGGTGCAGAAACAAAAAAGGCTTATCAGGTTTTGGGTAATCACACTCTGTTTGCCACATTTCCATTTCATTGGAAAGAAACATAGCTGTACACAGAAATGTAAATTTCCAAGCAGAAATACTGTAAATGTATTAAATAAAGAAAACACTGTTTTTAGGTGTGCACTGCCTAGTTAGCTGGAGAACTAGGAATATCTATAAGTGAGCATCAACAGCCTTGCCAATCAATTCAGAGAGGGCATTTGCATACACTGGAAAATTCCTAAAAGTCCAAAGTTAAAAAAAAAAAAATAGAGATTATACAGAAAGTGATCATTGAAAAAAAAAAAAAAAAAAAAAAAAAAAAACAAGCAAACAAACAAAACCCACTGTGTTAATGTTGCACAAAGGTCTGGAGAAAATACAGATAACTTCAACATATATGGAAGAAAATATTAGTGAAACAAACAAACAAAAAAAAAACAGTTATTTTCTCCTAAACAAAGAAGAAGTTGGCCATGGCTTTAAATAAATAAATAAATAAGTAAATAAATTAATAAATAAAAATCTCCATTATCTCCATTTTATCTCCATTTAGGAACTCCTCAAAAAAAAAATGGGAAATAAATAGATAAATACATAAAAAGTATTTGAAGGGATTAAAAACCAATTTGGAGGGAATATAGTACAATTAGTTTATACTAATGATACTAATGGCAGTGGTTAAATAATTTAAATATAAGTAATGAGATGTTATTAAGATATTGGAAAAAGTATATTGACACTTTGGAAAAAAAAAAAAAAATCTTAATAATGCCACCATGTGCCTTTGAAATAACACTTCAGAAAGCACTTGCCCTCTGGTCAGTTTAAGACTGTTCTTTTGTGCTAAGGTTGCTATAAGTTGCACAGAGTATTTCAGGTCCCAGTTAGTCCACCACCAAGTAAAATAAAAAATGAAAATAAAAATAATAATAATAATAAAAAAGATCAGAAAAAAAAAAAGGCTAGTGTAACCATTTCTATGTGCAGAATCTGGAAAAAAAAAAAAAAAAAAGTGAATAGTTAATCCAATGTCCAATCTCTTATATTTTTACCTTTTACAACTTGTAACTGCATCATGCTTAAATGTGTAGCTGAACCCAAATTTTCAAAACAACATTCTTTGCAGATGAAACATTACCCTCTTTTTTTTCAATGCCAGATTTCCATTCTGTTTTAACATTTAATTATGTTAGAAGCTGTTATTTCAAGAAGCTGTTTGTCTGAAACTGCTTTATTTATATAAAAATAATATTTGTCATAATTTTTCAAGAAAGGTATGTGCCCTACTCTTCTGAGTACTTTTTCAATAGAAATGTGGCATAGTAACATTTTTTTCCCTGATAAATATTTTTATTAGCATTATAAACACACTGAAAAAGTTGTTGAAAATGGCAAAAATCAAACCAGTGAATTACAACAAGACTATGCTATGGTAACATAAAACATCTGCCAGTGATTCATCATTTTTAGGAAAAGTTTATTTTCTAAAACACAAAGGGCCAAAATCAGAGACCACTGATTTCACAAAAGCCTGGAATACATTTATTTCAAAAAGTCTAGGAATGTAACAGACACACAGCTTAAAAATACTTTCAAGGTAATATAAGTTATTTTACATGTTTTTATAATTATTTCTATTAGATTTATTTTTAAAGGAGTTGAAGAGATATCTTTGTGCTTGGGCAAAGCTGGGCCCCTACTTAATGATACTAGAGGGAATCACAGAGATTTAATTTTGTGATTGCTCTAAAATCAGTCAGAGAGAAGAACACCAGTCCCATTTCTGAAATGAGTAATGTGTAGGGCTGTCCTGGTGTCCAGGGTTGTTGTGGAACAGTCCCAAGCTGGTTGGAGTGGCAGGGGATTATACAGAGCCAACCAGCTCAGCTAGATCTTTTTGTTCTGGCAGACAGTTCAGCTAGACCTTTTCCACAGCTGCCTGGAAAGTTGTTTAAACTGGGAGACCTTGGATGAGATGTGAATGTGTATCAGTCCTTCCACTGACTAGCTGGGAAAAGAAAAGACGGTCCTGTTTACAGGTCTCTAACAGGACTATGGAAAACCCAACCCCCAGAGTTCACTTTCTCTCAAGTTTAAGAATGTCTTGGTCTACATTTAATTGACAGGATTGTCACATTCTCATTCTGACTGTCGACAGTTAACACAAGTAGTGAAGGACAGGTAGATTCCTGAACATCAAGTCCTCAGTTCAGCATCCAGATGTTGACAATAATAATAATAATAAAATATCAACTTGAGAAGGTCAAGCAATGTTTCATGTATAGGGCAATCATGCATCTGTGGACATTTTGACCTCTGGAGCTTATGCACTTAAGAAGTGTATTCATGGTCAGAGAAGCACTGCTAGTTAGGAGAAGTTGCCAAGGGAAAGATATCTTCACGTGTACTGTGTGTCTCATATTCCTAAATAACTATAGCTCTGTTAGAGATAAAATAATGGTATAGGTTAGAGATAAAAGAATGACATGGATGTTTCTTCAGCATGACTCAAGGATCCCTTTATATTTCAATTATTTAAGGAATCTTAAAGATGATCATATGTTTTGTTTGATATAATTTTGATTTATGACTTCACTACACATAGATGTAGCAAGTTTGGAACACCTTTGTCTTTAGTCTGCCTCATATGAGGTAGAGTGCCTTCATATTGTAAGGCAGGAACTTTACAGTGTTTTTTCTACCCACCTTTATTACTGATTTGGACAGAGCCATAACATACAATAAGTCATCAGCTTGAATTTAAAGAACCCCACTGCCTTCTGATGGAAGCTCTGGCTTGAAAATGGAAATTAAAAGACCAGAGTAAGCCCTTCAGCTAACTTCAGAAACATTGTATACGTTGTGGTCAAATACTAATTAAACAGCAACTGAAGCACTAATTAAACAGTCACAGCTAGAAGCTTTTACATTCAGTTTCATGTGTCTGTATTTTACTGGAATTATCATGGGTGGCAAAAACAAAGCTACTCATAGGACCAGAGATTAAATACTTTTAACTTTTCTATCTTATTGCTTTTTGATTCAGCTGCAATGGTGGCCATTAAAAAGCTACTATTTAGTCATGGTTAAGTCACAACAATATCTTATATCTCAGAGGAACTGTACTGGGAATGCTTCACATCCTCTCTGTTCATACCAAAGTGATACTGTAGTGAAGAGATTACTTTCAAGGCTGATGCTTAGAGACATAAGAGAAGGATCTAAAAAGATCCATACAGCCTCAGAAGCAGAAACATCTCTCAGACAGTGAAGTATATGAATTAAACAGCAGTTGAATATGTGATATTTCCACTTATAAAAAATGTCATTTCTGCCTGTAGAAGTTCTTGTCTCTTCTCTTCTTTTCTCTTCCTCTCCTCATTTTTTTTTTTTTTTTTTTTTTTTTTTTTTAGTAGGGAGCTCTTGCCACCCACCGACTGATTCGATAAACATGAACCAGTCATGACTTTCAGACTGGAAACGAAATGAAGTGCTCATATTACTGAGGTTTGCATAACACTTTTCACTGTGAACTACTACAAATCCATGAGAACTTCTTTAGAGAATTTAAACAGACACAAAGAAAACTGCCTAATGAAAAAGGAGCTCATAAACAAAGCCAAACCAAACAATCATAAAAACTCTGTGCATATTTTGTCTACATACTTTCTGGTACTGTACGTTTCCTGTTTTGACAATCATTTTAACTGCAACCATATATCAGTCCAAGGATATGACAATGCTACAATATCCACTACAATATATCACTTTCATAGTCATTCATTTTACTGAAAAATACTATTGTATTATTTCAGATGGATTTGTCTTTTCAAGAAAATATATTTTAAAGTACTATCTTTGTCATGAGCCACATCATTTAGTCTTTACTCACATAAAACTTCCAATTAGTGCTATGTTTGTTCTTGCTAAGAAGGACAGAAAGTTTGGTATATAAAAATTAACTTCAATTTCTGAATGAGTGGAAGAAGTTTAATGTCTGTGGAAAGAGAAATAAATTCAGTTTGAAAATGAAGATGCACCTACAGTACCTCTGTCATGTCTTATATCCATATCAACATTTTTCTGGAAAGCCAAGAGTTGGCAATTGACTAAAACTCAAGGAGAAACACTAGGCAGTATTGACAATGGCTTGAGGAAAATTCTGATCCTTAAGGTAGTGGCATGCTAAGAAAAACTCATACTGAACAACAAATGAAATGATTAAGAATACAGAGCACATATAAACAAAAACTGAATTGAAAAGCTGCAAAGCAGGAATTTATGCTACATGTGCAATCTACAATTTCTGGTTAAGGAAATGAAAAACAAAGTTAAGTGGAAAAGAGAAAAAGGAAGATCGGATACAATATTGAAGTAAACACTGACATAAAGACAGAAAACATTAATTTCTTTGGAAATGAAAAATGAGGTGCTGGGCTACAAAGAAGTGGTCTGGGTAGGCTTCTGGTGATCCAATGGAAGTTCTCATGTTACTTGTCCTTTTATTTTAACTTCTTTAAAACAAGGCTAAATGATTGGGGAAATTTATGAATATATTTTCATTGCTTATCATATAGTATACTTAAAATAGGAAATAGAAAAGAAAGATAATTATTTAAAATTTTAAAAAAAAAAAAAAAAAAAAAAAAAAAAATTACAGAGGCCAATGGAAAAATTAATTTTGCCACCTATTGGTGAAAATGGAGAATGCCAAATAATTCCTAATAATTTGCATATCCCCAGGGAGGGTGTCAGCCTGTGTAAAATGACTGATAGTTCTTATTTTACCATTCTTTTGATTTACAGAATCACAAAATCACATAATAGTCTAGGTTGGAAGAGACCTACAGATTAACCGAGTCCAACCTCTGACCTAACACTAACAAGTCCTCCACTAAACCATATCCCTAAGCTCTACATCTAAACGTCTTTTAAAGACCTCCAGGGATGGTGACTCCACCACTTCCCTGGGCAGCCTATTCCAGTAACTAACAACCCGTTTAGTAGAGAAGTTCTTCCTAATATCCAGCCTAAACCTCCCCTGGTGCAACTTAAGCCCATTCCCCCTCGTCCTGTCACCAGGCACATGGGAGAATAGACCAACCGCCACCTCGCTACAGCCTCCCTTCAGGTACCTGTAGAGTGCAATAAGGTTGCCCCTGAGCCTCCTCTTCTCCAGGCTAAACAGTCCCAGCTCCCTCAGCCGCTCCTTGTAAGACTTGTTCTCCAGACCCTTCACCAGCTTCATAGCCCTTCTCTGGACTCGCTCAAGCACCTCCATGTCCTTCTTGTAGCGAGGGGCCCAAAAGTGAACACAGTACTCGAGGTGCGGCCTCACCAGAGCCGAGTACAGGGGGACAATCACTTCCCTGGACCTGCTGGCCACGCTGTTTCTTATGCAAGCCAGGAGGTTGTTGGCCTTCTTGGCTGCCTGAGCACACTGCTGGCTCATATTCAGCTGACTGTCAACCACTACTCCCAGGTCCTTCTTTGACAGGCAGCTTTCTAACCACACATCTCCCAGCCTGTAGCTCTGTTTGGGGTTGTTGTACCCAAGGTGCAGGACCTGGCACTTGGTCTTGTTGAACTTCATACTGTTGGCCTCGGCCCATCAGTCCAACCTATCCAGATCCTCCTGCAGAACCTTCCTACCCTCGAGCAGATCGACACATGCACCTAACTTGGTGTCGTCTGCAAACTTGCTGAGGGTGCACTCAATCCCCTCGTCCAGATCATCAATGAAGATGTTAAAGAGGACTGGCCCCAGTACCGGTTACCTGACACCAGTACCGGTTACCTGACACCAGTTAATCCAAGGACTGCACATAATAATCTGTGTGAAAAACGCCATTGCTGCCATATTCCTGACTCCTAAACCAATATAGGAAATGGACAGAAACTGACAGAAACAGACTCACGCACCCCTAGAAATGTAAGAATGAAAAAAATGTTACCATCTGTTGTGTTATTATGCAATACATTAAGTAGTAGCACTTCTCTGACAATAAATGAAATTCACTGAAAATGTGACTAATTGGATAACAAGAATTTTGTGCTCACTTTCTCAACTTTATCTAATTTGTCTTCCACTTATCTCCTACCGCACAAAATTTCCTTTGATGTATTGAATACTCCTTCCCCTCCTCTTCATTTTGCCTTTTCTTGTTTGTGTTACACCCACTATTTCTCTTTTATATTTGCTCTCTCTACTTCTTCCATTTGTTCACATTATCATCCATCTATCCATACATAACTGCATGCACATTTGCCCCCTTAAACTATCTCTCTGCAAAATGAGCAGTGACTTTATGATGGTCTGTCTTGAAAATTTGCCGTTCTTTTAAAGAAAAAACAAAAACAAAAACAACGGAACAAAAAACTGACAGATTAAGGTGCTCTGCTTCTCCTGTTACTTTCTTTCCCAGTTTATTTTTTACATCACTTAGATAAGTAGCAATGTCAAGACGCACACTTTACCTTATATTTTTGATAGAGTAGCATCTTCAGAAACTATTCTACCCATAGTAGTATATGGGTCAATACACAGCACTCTAGAGGAGTCAGTAAACCCATGGCCTGACAAGCCCACTTTAAATTCCCACTACTTAGAGCAGTTAAATTTTATCAAACCTAAAAAATGGGATTTTTCTCTCAGTTTATTATTATAGATTTATACACATATGTATTTACCCTGCATACAATAATGTACCATTAATAAAAACACAACACAACTATTTCTAAAATGTGTTTTTAACTACTTTTATAGGACACCTCATTTTGATTTCTATATATATTTATGAAATAACTTGCCTAAGTTATTTGGACAGTTTTTCTGTTAAAGGCTGTTTCTCTAAACTAGGATCATTTCTTTCAAGCTCCTCCCTCTCTTCCTAAAGCATAAGGAAATTTAAATGCCTAACAGAGTACCCTGAAGGTCTACAAAAATGTTTTTAATAAGTTCACAGATGAAGGCACCTTCAGGGAAACACTGCTGCCAGTCTTCCCTCTCAGATTTACAAGATATCAGTTCAAATTCCTCAAAAGCCTGCAGCTATTGTGAAAGTCTCATGCCATTTTGGTTTTTATAGGTCAAAAACATACCTTAAATTCTACATGAAAAATCAATAGGCAGGCAGTGTAGCCCTGCAAGGACAGAAGTCATGTGCTCCCACCAACACATAATGTTTACCTAGAGGATGTTTTCATTAACTTAGGTTTCTAGATAAACTCATGGTCTTTTTTTTTTTGCGCTACTATATGCAATAATGTATGTGTAGAACATTATAACAAACTTTCTGTGCTTCTCAGGGCAGGAAAAGACCTGAAGTCAAATAAGATATTTGAACACAAAACAAAACAGTCAAAAACAGTGTGGGAGGGAGCACAAAGAGCCTTGAGGTCCGATGAAGGTCAATGAATAAATCTTGTAAAATGTACAAATAAATATAATAAACAGTATTCTCAAGAGCCCGACTCCATCCCGAGTGTATACAGGATACCTACATTTCTTAATTTGTAATACAAGAAGTGAGAATTTATTAAATCTCTGTTTTTAACTACAAAATTGTACTCACCTGCAACAACACAAATTTCACTTTATCACACAGGTTTCAGTAAATATTTGCATTATATACTGTCTAAGCCATGCCAGGTGAAAAGAAGTAACAGTTACCATGTTCCTCCTTATTTTTATGAAAGAAGAAGAAAAACAAAACCATCTTCACAGCTGTGTTAATCTTGAATCATCAATACTACCTTGACTGATATCACTGCAGATATTACCTTAGATAAGTGTGGTTGATAGATTTCTCAGGAAGATCTGTGGTCAGCTTCAGAGTGACCACAGAGTCAGACTAAAATTTTACAATCATGGCTTGGTCTATGATGTCCCCTTGAGTCCAATACTATCTTCAGACAAGGTATTTATTGGCAAAGCCGTTTCTTTACAGTAAAAAAAAAAAAAAAAAAAAAAAAAAAAAAGATAAAACATGGACTAGAAGTAAATTCAGTTTGAAAATGAAGATGCACCTTCAGTACCTCTGTCATGTCTTATATCCATAACTTGATCTGAAAGGAGTTGCATAATTTATTTAATCAGATCTTTGATATTTCAGATATAAATGGTGAATTAATTCCCATATTATTTATGCATTATTATTTGAGAAGGCTGATAATGCTATTTCTATTTTTGAAAATGTTTCTTTACTATGGGGTATCTTGTGTCAAAAATGAAGATTAAATAATCAGCACCACTGCAAAATATAACCTGAAAAGCAGGATTCTCCTGTAGGTTTATAAGCGATAAATTGATTTTCTTTCTTTCTTCCTTCCTTCCTTCCTTCCTTCCTTCCTTCCTTCCTTCCTTCCTTCCTTCCTTCCTTTCTTTCTTTCTTTCTTTCTTTCTTTCTTTCTTTCTTTCTTTCTTTCTTTCTTTCTTTCTTTCTTTCTTTCTTTCTTTCTTTCTTTCTTTCT
>NC_048894.1:126943509-126945446 GCF_011077185.1 Oxyura jamaicensis | reverse complement strand
TCTCTCTTTCTCTCTCTCTTTCTCTCTCTCTTTCTTTCTCTCTTTCTCTCTTTCTCTCTCTCTTTCTCTCTCTCTTTCTTTCTCTCTTTCTCTCTTTCCCTCTTTCTTTTTCTTTCTCTCTTTCTCTCTCTTTCTTTCTCTCTTTCTCTTTCTCTCTCTTTCTCTTTCTCTCTTTCTCTCTCTTTCTCTCTTTCTCTTTCTTTCTGTCTTTCTATCTTTCTTTCTCTTTCTTTCTCTTTTTCTTTCTTTCAGTAAAACATAGGTGACTTACAGACAGGCTAGTTCAGGTAGATATTATAGTCTTATGAATGATAAGGAAGCAAACAAAACAATAACTTTGGAAAGACAAAAAATGAAATGGAACATCAAAGGAGACGTGGCAGAGCAAAAGTGTTAGAGAGCTATCTGGTAAAAAGAAAGGGTAGATAAATAGGGAGACAATGATTTATGCAAGTTCTTAATGGCAAGGACAAGAAGTTTTCTCTTCTTTATCCTTAAAAAGCACACAGTCACATAGAACAGAAAAGAGAAGTAGGATGAAGCAAAGAGCAAACATAGCAGATGGACACGAGAAAGTATTTGAGAAAGACTCAGGGTTCATTCTGTTTAAGACTTCAGCCTTATCCTGTTTCCCCTAGTTCTGTGTGAACCTGGGAAAAAGTAATAGAGTGCCAAGAATATTTTTCCAGACCTTGTCTCTATTCTTAACACACTGAGCACTAACAATGGAGCTGACCAGTTTGACTCTATATTCTACCTAGAAACCAGATGGAAATCTTGTTTCTACAGAAAATATTCCGAGAGTCCAGTTCCTCATCCTTTAGGGCTCAAAATTCATTTTTATATCCTAGATAATATTTCATGGTTTTATACTGACGTTCCTTAAACATGGTAAAACAAAACAAAACTAAACTAAACTAAACTTTGGTTTTGCAAAGATCATGGAAGATAAATGTGAAAAATGTAAAGGCAGATAGTATTTATTTGCTGATATTAACTGAGTCACTGCTATTCTGCTAGTTGTTATCTCCAGTGTGCATGTCGGGCTAGGGGAGGGAGAGTGAAGCCAAATTTATGTGGATCTAAATGAGACCTTACAGTCACTCATGCTTTAAAATTGTCTTACGATTCAAACGCCTTAGTGTAAAAGGGAAGAACATACTCTCAATATATTCCTTGCTTCACATCTCAAGGGAAGAAATGGCACTGTTTCCAGAAGGCTTAGATCATTGGAGGAATCTTTTGTTGCTGCTGTTCATTGCAAACAAAGCAGTGAAGGCCATGTCATTATTAGCTTCAATATTCTTCTCGTCCTCCAAGCTTGAGAGCTTTTATAACATGGGTCTGATACTTACTGTCTTAAGCCTTAAGAGAGAGAAGCAAAATCAAACAGATATGGGACTGAGAGCTTGGAAAGCAGAAACTGTGATTCTCCGTCTCTCTTTTTCACATCTGTCCTTGGCAGCTTTTCACTGGATGATTAAGTAAATAATGCACATTGTGAGTAGAAGCAGGGTATCTGGAAAGGGGTGGGCACAGCGTAGTCTGTATCTATGGCATATATCACAAGATTATATTTACATAAGACTTTTTGATTTAAGCAACAATTATTTTCCTTCATTCTTTTTAGATTTATTCAGATGAGTAGATGTTCACTGGGGTCATGAGTAATAAATGTGTCTAGGAAACTGCTGACAAAGGACAGCAACTTTTGTTGCTTTAAAAGGAATGTTTCCAGATCCTTAGACACCTAGCATCATTTTCCCAGGACTTTGGATTCTTCCAACTTTCTTGTATTTTTCCCTATTTTAAAACAGAAAGTATTTTCCTTTCAAGATAGGGAATGCAGTTTCTAACACCAGCCTATATATCCTACCGAGAAAAAGAAAAAGAAAAAGAAAAAGAAAAAGAAAAAGAAAAAGAAAAAGAAAAAGAAA
>NC_048894.1:126938293-126943499 GCF_011077185.1 Oxyura jamaicensis | reverse complement strand
AGAAAAAGAAAAAGAAAAAGAAAAAGAAAAAGAAAAAGAAAAAGAAAGAAAGAAAGAAAGAAAGAAAGAAAGAAAGAAAGAAAGAAAGAAGTATTCCTTATATTAATGACCATGTGAAATAAAATTAATGCTTCTTTTTGGAACAAGACAAGGAGAAAACAACCAACCAAACAACAACAACAAAACACAAAAACACAACACTAATGACATAAAGAAGTCACTCTTCCCAAAAGATACCTGTTGGTTCTCTTTTGTGAGTTAAACTCTGTATTACTTCTTAATTATTTCAAAAGAGGTAAAAGGAAACTTAATTTGCTTCAGCTAAGAGTATATCAATGAATGAATATGTTCCTTATTAAAGGAATAGAGCTCTTGCAAAAAAATAAAATAAAATAAAATAGAACTCTACCATAAAAACAGCTATGACCAGCTCTGGAAATTTCTGTGCCGCATCAGACTGTCTGTCCCATATGCACTCCAAGTACATCTTCAGAATTGTTGATGGCACTATTACAGATAAAGGCACCCTACTTAGTGCAGCTGGTATTGAGTGCCTCACTTTTTATTAGAGGCAGCTAGACAAGACCCCTAGTTTACACATTGACAAATATAACTTGAAACTCTAAGGAGAAAGCTGACCAGACAAGCAGTTATGATGATCTATTCAAAGTGGTTGAATAAATACTCTTTTTTTTTTTTTTTTTTTTTTTTTTTTAATTTCATGTTGAATACACATATGTATGTGAATGAACCTTTGCTGCTAATCCTATAGAGTCTGTAACCCCAACCTACAATTGTGACCACCCTTTCTTTGTCCTCTTTCCTCTCTGTACTCCTGTCAAAAACTAAATGGAGGTAATAAAAAAAACAAACAAACAAAAAAACAATCAATCATACAAACAAATAAATATCTTCTTGGTCTATTCTATTTCAGGGAGTTTAAGGGAGAAAATTCAAATACAGATATACCGATTGAATGCTGTTATAGGTGTTGTGAATCCAAGTGTGATGCATTTGTCTGCAGACTTGAAACTTCACCCATGTTAGTTGCTTGACACAAAGTGGGTTAAGAGGAGTATCCCTGAGAGAGATCAAGTCCACTTCACACTTGGAAAGCCTTTTTTTTTTTTTTTTTTTTTTTTTTTTTTTTTTTTTTCCCCTACCTCTGTTAACTCCTCCTCTTGCTATACTTCAGTGGATATTTTTCCTGTCTCACCCTGCAGAAGTAACACTGAATGCAGATGAGCTGTTAATAAATCAATAAAAGAAACTAGCATTTCCTAGATTCAGTTAGTTAGTTATTTCTTTTAAATGGTGCCAATTGCACTGATAATATTTTTCAACATGACTTTGTTTATTTTAAAGACTTTGGTAACTGCCACACACAGACATAGTAGAAATTTTAGTCCTGGTTTACTTAGATATCTGTGATAAAATATGTAGCATTTCAGTTCTTTGGTCTTTTTGTTTGGTTGTTCTTGTTGTTGTTGTTGTTTTTATATCATTTTTTGTTGTTGTTAAATTTCATAGTAAGATCTTATATCTATTTAATTCAGATTAAATTAAATAGGTACATTAATTTGTACCAGGACTGACATTAGTGAAATGTTTTCAACAAATTTATTTACTCTGAAAAAAATATCTGCAAGAATCATGTATCCAAAAATAACCAACAAAACAAAACAAAAAAAAAACTCTTTGCATCCAATATATATGAATGAAAATAAAATCGAAACTCTAAACAAGGATTAAAAAAACAAAACAAAACAAAACAACAACAACAACAACAAAAAAACAGGTAATTACAATAAGGCAGGTAATTAGAATTAGGAATTAGGAATTCCTAGGATTAGGAATTAAAAAGGAATTAGGTGCACAAATGTTTTAACAAGAACTGAGTTATTCTAATAATATTACTCATTAATCATACATTAAACATCAATATCAGCTATAATATTAAACTAGAAAGTCTTTCATATCTTTGCACAAAAATTGAAATTAATCTGGTATTTCGCTAACGTTTCTATCTGTAAACAACTTCTATGCTGGAATGCAAGGCTTAAATCTAGGACTAATGAAATTTCATAAAATTATATTTCCTTTTTGACCTATTAGTTTTCTTGCCAGTCTAATTGTGACATTTAATCTATAGGATCATTATTAATCACTAGCCATTATACTTTTCCCTATAAATTCCTATGGCTGGTTCACATTTATAAAAAAAAAAAAAAAAAAAAAAAAAAAAATATCTGAACTTGGCTACAGTACACAACTACAACTGCACTTATCTTAGAAAATCTATTTTAAGAACCCAGTTATGGGACAATTCAGAAAGAGATTCTACTCATAAATTCAGCAGTGAAAGCCATCAACCCCTATATATCTTATATGGTCCATTGGATGATGGTTAAAAAATAAAGTGATGTCAGGGAGGGTATGACACATTGAACTGAGGGCTTAAATCACTTTGGCTCTTCTGCACCTTTGTTGTCTGAACTGATCTTGGATAACATGCCTCTTCAGAACTCTCAGTCAATTATCACTGATGATTTTTTCAGCTACAAAATGACAGTAGTACATATTGCCATTATTGAAACACTGAACCAAAGTGTCATAATTGACATCAATAATCATTTTGTCTTCATAAAGACCTGTTTGAACAGTTCACTTCAGTATTAAATATTTCAGAATTAAGCTACAGCACTTTAAATATCAATACAATGTGCATAGATGAAAAGTCAGAATGTTTTCTTTAGAAAGCATCTTATTTAATAGTCAAAGTTATGAAGTTTATCACTGCATGTGTTCATGTTGTCTTATTTCCACATCATTAAATACAGGTTGTAACAGTAATTAAAAAGCAAAGACATTGTTTAAAATGCACAAAGCACAAGAAATACTGATACATACAGATTTAATGTTCCTTTATTAAACATGGAAGACAGTGAATGGCTGGGTGGCACCCTCCTACTTTCCCCACTCACAACAAAATATCAAGCATTATATTGTATCCAGCACAGGGCTAAAAGTGCTGGATACATCTCATATAAACTCGTATAAACAACAGATCAGAGCTGGTTTTATTCAGCTCAATATTCAGGTCTTAGCCCATCTCTGAATCTTCTTGGTTTTTATTGTTGTTTTGTTTATTTATTTGTTTTCTGTAAGCAGAGATTAGATGTTTCTTAGTCTGCAAGGATTTATAGTCCCTCTTTCTCTTTACTGGCTAAAAGATCCACTGTCAAAATATGGAGATTGTTAATCATGTATTCCTCTAAGAGATGACCCTTTCAGGTTTAGTCAGTGCTGGACAAGTCACAACAGGATTGAATATTTGTTTATCATTTTCAAAACTCTCATTCTTTTTTTTAACTAAAAATAGTGTCCTCTATGGAAGCAAAAAAAATATGAAATAAAATAAAATAAAAATAAAAATAAAATAAAACATCTCTTACTTCAAATGTGTGAGGCGGTCAGACCACCAGAAAACAAGACATGAAAATGCATCAGATTTACAAGCAGAAGGATCGAGGATCTGTAGTGACAACATGGTTATGAGATGTTGAAGAAGACTTTAAAAGTGAAATGGAAACATAAATATATCAAGGTAGTTTTTTCAAATTTCTTTCAACATTTGATAGGAAGCAACATGGGGTAGAATAATGCCTATTCTCTCTCCAAATTGTATTGTTTTGAGATACAAGAGATGCTGAAAGATTTGGAAGGGAAGGCAGATCTTTCTTCTCACCTTGAGCACTCTTAAGTGTAAGGTGACACCTGCCTTTCTGCTATTCACTATTTTACATTCATTTTTCTGCTATTCACTATTTTACATAATACATATTTCTCAAAAAGATTAAAAACAAACAACAAAGAAAAAGCATAATCTTATTATAATTAATCTTACTGCAGTTTTCAAAGGTGGTTTGGGGGTTTTGCAGAAACAGAGGAGGAAGGAAAAAAAAAAAAAAAAAAAAGTCCCCGCCCCAGAGAGCTTACTCATAGTAGAAGAAACAAGACATTTAAAAACATGATCTAAACATGTAAATATAAATGATTTTGAGTAAATACCAGCAATGCATTTCTAGATTAACATTATTGCAAAAAACATTACTTCCATTTATATAAAAAAGCAAATACAAAGAAATGTAATTTGTAAATATGAATATTAAAAAAGGATCACTGTGAAATAATTACATTGATTGTGATGACAGACTTATATAATTGTATCAAGCAATGGTGTCTTCGGTAAAGTACACTGCTTGAGAACAGGTACTAATGAATAAATGACAGTTAATAGGTGACTGCATCAAAACTTCAGAAAAAAAAAAAAAAAACATAAAAAAAAAAAAACATATATATTTCCTATTTTCCTTCTCTTTTATTTCCCCCAAAGACCAGATTTTTTCAGCTCCTGCTTAATACATTTGCATTGACTGTTTAATTACTATGGCTTAATACATTCATACTTAAAAAAAAAAAAAAATCAGGAGGTTAATAAACATATTATATGCTCAATATGAAGCTTTTTATAACAGTTGAAATATTCATGGATCCTTGAATCCACTTCATTTTCTTAGTCTTTTTGTTTCACTTTCTTAAGCTCTTGACTGCTTAATTTATGAAGAAACTTCAAAGATGCAACTGACATCTTTGAAGAATCATACAGAAACTGAATCTGAATAGTCCTTTTTACAAAGGCTCGAATCCAGGATCTAACGAGGCCCAAAAATCAAATGACCCTGCCACAGCTCCTTATACAAAAGGGGTCAGGCACAGTTTTGCATCTAGAGTATAGCTAACTTTGAAATTATTCCATATGTGCAGACTTACTCATTTATAATGAGTTCAGTGATTGTTAGCCTGCTGTTTAGAATGTAACTGAGAAATTTTAACATTGGGCAATTTGAAATATACATCTCATCACAGTCTGAACTACTTTATAAAATGTTTGCTTTCTGTCTATAATCCATTTTTTTTCAGCCTAAGAATGAACTTTAAAATCAGATAAAAAGGATATAATTTCAAATTGTACTGACAATAAAACTGATATTTCTTCTGTTGAACAAGTGGAGGAATGAGTTCTTGGTCCAATATTCACCTCCTGAATAAATTTCATTGCAGTTTGTCTTGACACAAGCATCCTCATTCCTCTGACCTTTATTTTTCAGTCTATAGAGGCTGAGACCACACAGCTTTGGTGCTG
>NC_048894.1:126930887-126935693 GCF_011077185.1 Oxyura jamaicensis | reverse complement strand
AAAAAAAAAAAAAAAAAAAAAAAAAAAAAAAAACCCAACCCATGCAAAATGACAAAATGTGTTTGTATAGAAATTAAAAAAAATTCAAGGACGTTTGAACATTAGCTGTCATTATGGTCCAGTTCACTGTTTATTTCTTTGGTATGCATCTCCTGACCTGTATATAAAATTCATAGTTTCAGAAGTGACATGTGCAAGCCTTGGACAACTGGGGAAAAGGCATATTTCCTGACCTTGTAACCATAGCAACCACTTGCTGATTGGTAGCAGGCAGCCTTTCCATCCTTTACCACTGAAGGCAATGTGAGATTGCTGGCTTTGTTTGTGGCTCTTGCTTTATTTACATACAAACATGAATGTCAGCCTTAAAATCTTTCTTCCTTTTTAGTTCCTTTGTATGTTTTTGTTGAACATTATGTTCGAAGAGTAGAAAACGAAAGATTGTTTCATAGTTTCACAATCAATTTCTTGCAAAAATTAAAGCAGTAAGTGATTCTGCTTTAACACATGCACATGCACTTTGAAAAAAGTTAGCAAGATCAACAGAATTCCGTCATTTGCTCCAGTAAGGTGTGCTTACCACATATGATATTTTTTTCTAATTGATTCCAGGCTGCCAAAAAAAAATATATATATATATATTATTATTATTATTATTATTGATTCAATTGGATATGAAGTTTTTAATAGAATAACATTTCATTGTTTTTTTTACCTTTTTCTTCCCTTTGTCATTTTGTTATTAAGGAGTAGACTGAAATACGCAAGTGTGAACACTGTGTGGTTCTAGGATTAAAATCACAAATTATCCTCTAAACATCATATTATATAGGTCAGAGATTCTTTGTCCAGTTGAATTCTTTGCTGAGAGTAACCAAACACATACTTCCCCAAAGTGTCCACTATGATTACCTTCCCCCCCAAAAACGAAAGAAAGAAAGACAGAGAGAGAGAGAGAAAGAGAGAAAGGGGGTAATTCAGCTTGATATATAATCTGTTCAAGAGTGGCTTAGACTAAGCATGCATGGACAGACTTTCTTCTTATCCTAAAAGAGGCTACATCTCCAGGTCGAGACTGTTGTTAGTGATAGGGAGGTAAAAGGGAAGTTCACTTAGCCAATGTCTTGCTTGCACTATAATATAGTATATTAAAGGAAAAAACAAACAAACAAACAAACAAACAAACAAACAAAAACTTTATGATACTCCATTTCTAAGGCTATTATGTGAGAAAAAGGGAGAATTAAATTTCTTTACTTTTCATTTAATCAGTAACATCAGCATGGCAAAGTATTATTATGTGATTATTATGTGCTTAAATAACATTTTTACAGGTGTCTTAAACACTTTAATAATTATTTATATAATTATTCTTGCTAGCCTTTTTTTTTCCTCACTAAATAGTTCATAAATCACTATTCATAATTAACAACAAAGTAGAACTGATATTAATTCACTAAGAACATTTTTAAAATCATTGTTACAGAATTACTAGAATCCTTTCATTCCTGTACAAGTATTGCTATAAAATGTTCTGAAGTTTGGATGACTTTAACAGGTTTTCTATTTCTTATTCATGCACACAATTAGATTCCAATACTAAGATGTTAATTTACTAAGATGTTAATTTACTTTATATACACATAAACACATGCATACAAAAATGTTCTTTTGTATATACATGGTAATGTTAAACAGTACATATTATAGGTTTAATTTTTACAAAATATTAAGGGATTAAATCATCAAATCAGATTTCTAAGTAGTGCTAATACATCCAATGTTTCCATGAACATATTTAGGGATCACTTCTGAAAATGCACACACATTTTCCCACAGTATTCAAATTTAAGTCAATGGATATTTTGGCAATTTCACTTTGATTTGCATGTACATTCCTTAAATCAGGTTCTTACATTCAAAATGAGAAACAACTTTCATTTTACAATCAAATCTAATGCAAAAAGATTCAAGTGTACAAGCCTCTCTCTGGGACCTATTTAAAAATCCTTCTATTTAAAACCCATCCTTACTTTCTTTTACATGTAAAGGTCATATTTTAGTGCGCTTAAAAAATAATCCCCAAAGAAGTCAAGCTGAAGGAAAACATCATTTAATTCTTAAATATATTAGTTTTCAGCATATTTAATATTTTAATAAATTAATATTTTTAAAATATTTCAATATTTCTTATCAATGATAATGATAATGATTTACTCTGACCTAGCATAGATATGCTTGTTGAGGAAAAAAAAAAAAAAAAAAAAAAAGAAAAAAAAATGGCTTTGTTAAATTTTTAATACTTTCTTAATATAAACTTTAAAAATCACAGGAATTGAAACTAATGTAGCCTGGGTTAGTGAAAGATTTTTCATTTTTTACACAATGGTCATACTCAGAAGTACTTTGCTTTATTAAAATGCAGTAAAGTTCTCTCTCAGCCCTGATGTACTGTATAAAACATTTCTTAACTCATTCATGTCAAATATAAATTCCAAAATTTTAATTGGAATTTTAACAAACCAGCCTCTACAAGCAAAATAAAATATTAGACCATTGTCAGAAATAGTGTAAAGCAGAATGCAAATTTAAATCAAGTGTCATTTATCATAAAAGATATACACAAATTAAGGAAAAAAAAAAAAAAAAAGGAAAAATAAAATTAAAAAAAGATACATTACACTTTCTTGGATGTCTTGAAAATGTTGTTGAATAGTACACAACAGTATCTGGAATTTAGTAAAATTGAAAAAAAAAAAAAAAAAAGCCACAAAACTCAACAGTTTTAATTGAGACAATAGAAGATGATTGTATTCATGTTATTAAAACACGTTGGATATAACAGTTCTGGACTATGACTAATATCCAGTGCTGGAGTGTCCTGAATATGATTTTTCCCCATGTACATTCTTTGAATATCTGAGCAAGCATGTTGTATTGTATTAATATCATAATTCAAAGGAGAATTTACTGAACCTCCCCCTTCCAGTATTCTCATCTTAGCTAAAAGTTGCAAATTCTATATGGCAGAGCCTAGACAGTAATATCAAATTTTAATAACAATTTCTCTTCTTCAGTCAATGCTATACTGAAGGAAAGTATAAATTGCTGTGACTGACCGTTAGTTGTTAGAGAAGCAATCTGACTTCTCCACACCCTTATTTCAGTGTATCTGTTCTGTCCCTCAGCTGTATTAATGATAGCATGAAAGGTCACATGATAAACGAGTGACAAAAATATCAAAACATATTAGCCTGTAGCTTTGTTATCAGTGTATGGCAGAGATGACAGAAAATTGTATTTTTTCCCCTGAATAATTTTGTGTTACATTTTGCTGGCTAGGCACAGTGAATTAGGGAGAAATTTCTGCCTCTGACTGTTTGTCTCTTTTTCTGACATACTTGAAGTAATAATATACATTAATAATAGGGAGTAGGCACAGGGAAGAGGTAAAAATTCAGGAGCAGACTGTCTGTTTCAATTCTACAAGGTGCTATCCTTGTTTCTTTCACAATACAAATTTTGTTGAAAAATATGCACAGCATTGAATGTTATTAACACTACTGATAATGATCTGCTGTATATTATGGATATAGACGCTGAAAGACACATGAAAAGGGAGAATGGAAAAATAACTTTATAGCAATGAGGTTGCATTTCCACCCAGTTCTACTTCTCGCCACTAGAATTGCCCAGATTCACTAATTAAATAAAGGCAAACACCAACTATGCCTGATCCAGCTCATTGTGATAGAGCCCCAGTAATTATGAATTAGAGACAGATATTACTCCTGCTGGTTTAAAGGCTGGCAGGAGTTGCAGACCCTGGGGAGATGAGGTTAGCAATCTTTGAAAGAGAAAATAGAAATTGGCGGGAGCTTAATATCTTATGGACTATCAGTCTCCATGGTCAGGAGTTAAAGTCATGCCATATCCAAGCTCCCTTTGCTGCTGGCAAACTGCATCTCTGGTAACTCACTCCTTAAGCTCCCAGCAGATCAAAAGCTATTGAATAGAACCATTCTGAAAGGCAAGAAGAGAAGATCACAAGCCAAAAAGAAATATATGTATATATATATAATTAAAACCTTAATAAACTGATAGCATGCACATATATATGGAGTATTAGTGGTCTATGGCAATACAAGTGAATAAAATGAGACTGCATTACTTTCAATGACAAAGCTGAACTAAGAAAAAAAAAAAAGTGAATCATTGAGTCTTTACAAAAAAAAAAAATTAAAACTGATTTTTAAAACTTTCTAAAATGTTTCATTAATGCTTTATCTCCATTATTATTCATTTTCATGCACCTCCATGCTTCTTATTTCCATCTAAGAACAGAAGTGCAGAAATACTGAAAAAAAATTGCTCTTGTAGTATTTATGATCTAACTCAGAGAAGAAAACACCAGAAATCTCATGTAAGGACTTCTCATGAGGTTTCTAACCAATTTTACAGAACAACACAATCGGAACACTTTGAATCTATTCAGAGTCTCCAAACCTTCTGAGGTATTTATCTTACCACAAATGTTTGCTTACCACAAATGTATGCAGAAACTCTGGATGAATAAAAGAGTATGTTATACCCTTCAGAGACGATGAGTAAGTAAGGAGGTAATAAAGCCTGGAAACTTATTTAAATTGTCCAGTTTATCAATTAATCTCATTTTTTTTCTTCCTTCCTTCCTTCCTTCCTTCCTTCCTTCCTTCCTTCCTTCCTTCCTTCCTTCCTTCCTTCCTTCCTTCCTTCCTTCCTTTCTTTCTTTCTTTCTTTCTTTCTTTCTTTCTTTCTTTCTTTCTT
>NC_048894.1:126801835-126930877 GCF_011077185.1 Oxyura jamaicensis | reverse complement strand
TTTCTTTCTTTCTTTCTTTCTTTCTTTCTTTCTTTCTTTCTTTCTTTTCTTTCTTTCATTCTTTCTTTCTCTCTCTCTCTCTTTTTCTCTTTCCTCTCTCTCTCTTTCTCTCTTTCTCTCATGATTATGCACACATGTATATGCATATAAACTGTAAAGAAATCATTGCTAATATTTGTGCACAAAGATATGTCAAGGCACTGTGCAAACATAAGAAGAACCAACCTTTGACATGAAGAACTTTTGACCTATATCATTCTTACTTGTGGTTCTAGTGTTCTCCTTCATATTATGTATTTCAGAGAGAGACTACTTTATGTGTAACAAAAGCAAGCCAACAAACCAACCAACCAAAACAAACAAACAAACAAACAAACAAACAAACAAACAAAAAACGCACACTTCTCTCAAAATTCCTTCAATACCTGATACTTTTTCAGCTAGGGTTCAAGTTTTTTTTTCTTACAGTTGACATTTTTCATATTCAGCCTAATAGCATTGTTCCAGGATGCAATTCAAGTTTTATACTTGTAGGCAATCCAAAGTTAGGTTTTGCTTTGGGACACCTTAGTAAGTCTATATTTAAACACTTTGTTTACTTCTACTATCTCCGATTCTGCTCCCCAGAGTAAAGCAGGTTTGATTTATTTAAATAAATCAAATATTTTATTTCTGTACTAGACCAGTTCTAGTCTTTTGCACATCCCAAGTCTTTTTCTCACTATACATACATATATATGTATATACATGTGTATATTCCTGATTTATATTAATTACTTCTTCTCAAGCAAGTCTAGAATTAATATTGCTGGTGGCCTCTGTTTCAAAGTTAATAGTTTCACAAAATCTATAAGATTTTTTAGTGCCAAGAAAACTGAAAGCTACTGAATTTTCCTTTTTTTTTAAAAAAAATTATTATTATTATTATTATTAATTTGCCACTTTATATTTTATTTTTTGGACTGGAACCCTTTTGCATTCCCAGACAGCAGCCTCCTTATGCTACTACATTTATTTTCATTCACAGCTCCGCACAACATCTTTTAAATTGTTCTGTATCTAAGATTAGACATTTAGCTTTTACTAGAAAATTACTCAACAATTTACTAGGGAAACAAAACAAAACAAAACAAAACAAAAAAGGAAAATCTCATCAGTATCAGAAAGCATCTGATTCTTCACTCCTCAGGTACAATGTACTGGCAGAAATACCATTAAAATATAGGAGCTGAAGAAGTGTTTGTGGGATTGACATCAGCATGGAAGACTGAAGAAATGGGATTCAACAAATACGCAGTCTGAGACTATAATCATCTTTGTTTGGGTTGTCCTTTAAATGAGGAGAATGACACTTCCAGGTTGTCTTATCCCTATAGTAAATATCTAAACTATGTGATAAAATCATTCCCAAAATTTGTATTTCTGTCTAATCCCTACAAGGGAATCCTAGGATGACCAGCCAAGATTCTGAGGTTTAGCATAAGTTATGACAAATTCTTAGGCTATATAGACTTTCATTGCCATTATTTTCTTCATATTTGTAATGAGAACAAAAAGAATCATTAAAAAAAAAAAAAAAAATGTTTCTCACTGCTGCAACTTATATTTTTCCAAAAAATATGGAGAAAATATTCCAGAGAACAATTTTTAACAAATTAATATATTTTTTAAAGTTGTTTCTATTATGTAAGTTTTATAATAGACAGATTTTCTAGACTTTTCTGTTTGTGTCTTGTTAGTCAAAAATATATTTGCAGTATTGAATGAACTTACATAGCAAAAAAAAAATTTCCTTAGTTTTACTAAACTGTCAGACATATTTGCATAATTTCTAAAAAAAAAAAAAAAAAAAAGAATTTTGATTCTGTTAGGTCCTGCCTAACAAACTTGATTTCCTTTTACGATAAAATCACCCGTCTAGTCAATCAAGGGAAATCAGCTGATGTGATCTTTCTGGACTTCAGCAAAGCTTTTGACACAGTTTCCCATAGGATCCTACTGGACAATGTCCAGCATACAACTTAACAAAAACATAATACAATAGGTGAACAATTGTCTGACAGGCAAGGCTCAAAGGGTTGTGGTAAATGGGACCACATCTGGCTGGCAGATGGTCACTAGTGGGGTCCCTCAAGGCTCCATTTTAGGGCCAGTCCTCTTCAATGTTTTTATAAATGTAGGATGTAGGATGTAGGACTAGAAGGTGTTTTGAGCAAATTTGCCAATGACACCAAACTTGGAGGAGTTGTGGACTTGGATGAGGGCAGAAAAGCTTTGCAGAGACATCTGGACAGATTGGAGAGCTGGGTGATCACCAGCCACATGAAGTTTAACATTGGTGGTCGCACACTGAAACAGCCTCCCGAGGGAAGGAGTCGGTGCACCAAGCCTGTCTGATTTAAGAAGCAATTGGACTGTGCACTTAGTCACATGGTCTAAAATTTTGGGTAGACCTGTGCAGTATGAGGAGTTGGACTTGATGATCCTCATGGGTCCCTTCCAACTCGGGATATTCTATGATTCTATGATTTTGGTATCTCTGTCTTTTTATTGACAATCTTTTTCTCAGCAAGACCTAATACTCATTGTGGCAGAAGTAAATTAAGCCACTTGTGTAACCATGTGATCTCATAGTCCATCCGAAGCCTAAATTGATTCTCCGGGACTTTAAACAGGTTCCAAAAGTTCATTGACTCACACATATCCATTTACTTCCTCCTCCAGGCTACTTAAAAATGATCTGTATTTAGAGAAATGTTTCTTGTTTAAATACACCATTTACCCGTTTTGTGCCCTCCTTGGAAATATATGTGGTCTAGTATGTGAAGTTAACTATCAAAAGTCCTACTATATATAAATATATCTTTTACAAAGGTTCTTGACTTTTTTTCTGATCTTCCCCCAAAATAATCTATATTTGTTGTTCCCCCAAAATAATCTGTATTTGTTGTTCACTCTGTAGCTCCATTATTAGTTTTTCCATCTATTACGATAAATGTTGAAATTATTCTACATGGCATTTAGCCATGTAGAAGAGAGTAATGTCTTTTATAAGCATGAGTACAAGCACGATGAATCTTGTGATCCATCGTACCTGGATCACAAGAAATTTAAATCTCGATCCATACAATTGTTTTACTCCAAGTCTTTTGCAGGTCACATTTCCCTTTAAATTCCCTTTATAGGGAATACTGCAGTGTGAACAGGCAATCTGAGTAGAAAAACACAGTCTAATGATGCTTGCCATGAACCAGTACATGTTCTCCACTTTCTGCTACTTCTCCTTGTGTCTTTCAGTCTTGTTGCTAAACCTCAGTCTCTTTTGACTCCGTCGGACCATAATACAAGTGATGTGATTTGATGGCTTGAGCAATGATTCAAGACAATTTAAGGTAAAAATATTCAAGTGACCTCATGAAGCTGCTTGGTAAATTATGAAGAGTTTACTATCAAATTTCCATATTTCTTTGGAAAAGTGATAGATCTAGTGCCTAATGAAAGTGTTCAGAATTTCACACGTGACATGAATGAAATGACATGTTAAGAGATGTGAGCCCATACTTGGCCTCAGGATTCATATGATTAGTTCAAAATATTGCCAAATGATTTCAGATTTTGCAGACATCTTTCCATTATTCTTACGTTTGTTCCAGCTTCATGTTATTTGCATTCTGAAAGAAAATTACATATGCTTATTAAAAAATGTCAGATAGTCCTTTTCTCTTCACATGACCAAAACCCAAATAAAATCTATTTAGAATATAGAAAACCTGATTTCATGATTTATGTCTGACTTTTTGTATGTTAGCAGAGCATTTAAATATATTTATATGTATATTCATATAATATATTCACTTTACACTTTTCAGTTAAAACTAATTTAACCATACATTTTTTTTATTTATTTTTCAATCTGATAAGTTGATATGAAATCTTTCCAACACCTCATTCAAGTAATATATTTTTTTCTTGCCATTTTATGCTACAGAATTCCTTATAGATAATAATACTTTACAATAGTTAACCTAAAACAAATTCTATTTTTCATTTTATTTTCACAATATCAGTTAGATTTTGCTATAATTTTCTTGAGCAAGAGATTAAGTTCTACCTCCAGTTCTCTTGGATGCACAGGCCTCACTTATAACCAAATCCTTCTTTAGACCAAGAGGTCACTTTTTCCTCCAATTCTTTTCAGTCTTTCTAAACAGAATTTTTTTACAATTCTTGTTCTCTGGTTCTGTCTTCCATTCAACAAAGGAACACATAGTATAAAAAGTACTCTTTGATTAAATACAATTTCCTTAGTGATAATTAGATTATACTATTCAATGTTTCAATTGATTATTACAGGAAAGCAGGCAGTATCTTATGACTGTTAACAGTTGGCAGTCTAAAAAATTCAAAGGTATACTTTTAATCTCGAATACCATTCACTTTTTGAACCTAACCTTGGAAATTTGGTGAAGGTATTTACTTTACCCATTGAAAATATATCCAAGTAAAGCTAACTTATAAGCTTTAAGAATCTTTATTTCTCTTTTCTTACTTAAATTCCTCATGTTAACATCATACTAAAATGATAAATGAATCTAGTAGAGCTCACTGGTCTTCTGGGAGAATAGCAATACCATCACTGTTGAAATTATGTGGTAGCTGTCAGGATGCCTTAACAGCTAGGTTTTTGCCCAGTTCTTTGTGTGATATTTTGTGTAACAATGAATTAATTTCTATGTCATTAGATATGTCATTAGATGAATTCTGGGACCAGAACTCATGCCTCAGCCAGCCTAATAGACAAATAAAATCTTTGGGGCTACTCAATGCAGAATCACCTTATTGAATTCACTATTTGTTATACTTATTTATATTACACAAGAAAATATTCACCATAGTCATATACCTTCCTGTGAAGGCTCTCCAAACCTCTGGTTCTGCCAGATGAAACTCTGATCTCTTCCCTGATCATATCTGGTCATACTTACTTTTGACAGATTGAGTCTTATGCATAGTATTCACAAACAGTCCCTGGACCTGTCTATAGTTATAATAATTACTCCAGGAATACATCTACCTATTTAACCATATGCAAGAGTGTCCCTCGATCTCCTTACAGTTCATCTCCAGTTCAGAATTATGATAATAGCTTTGAAGGCTTAGTTAAAATTTGCACTGTGGAGAGCTTGATACATAGTACCTCTCCTTAATCTCAGTTCATTCTCCTTGCTCCATACCTAGGACATGGAATGTGAGAAGCCTCATAAATTAGTTAAAAGCAGCAGTTCATGATGGATCAAGCTGAGGAGAGAGTCATTTTAAGTGCTTGGCTTCCTCAAACTATCCTAGAGCTGTAAATGAATGTAAATACTGACAGAGGAAACTGAGATCCAGACTAGTATTTATAGCACTCCAGGGCAACCTAATCTGTGATGGAGGTATTTTGGCTCCATAAAAATAATTAACATTTCATATGCTTACATCTGTTTGAAGGAGGACTCTGAATAAGCAGAATGTGACATATCACATGGGCAAATCCACAGACACTTAAACACACATCAGATGCATACTAGATCCTCCCCTTGCCCTCGTTTTCAACCCCTTCTGAAATTTTTGTCATAGGTTCAGAAAGTCATCATCTTGGTCACTGGTCTGGAGGAAAATGAGAATAATAAGAAAGAATGTAAGGTAACAATGCACTTGGGCTTGATGACTAATGTTTTCATTTAAATCTGATTAATACCTGGATGCTGAGATATATCACTTTGTCTCTGCTGACTACTCTTCTCTCCTAGAAAACATAGGCAAAACCCTGAACAGGATGTTTTGTGTGGGCAGGGAGCCAGAGTAGGCTGAAAAATTAGTGTGTAACAAATCTGGAAGAGGAGCTAAGTCTTATATATCAGTGAAACTACAATACTAGCAGGTAGGGAGAAAGCAATGGAGAAGAGATTACAGGATATTCTTACAGCCAACCAACAAGGGCACTACTAGATCAGTGGTAAAATGATATGCTACAGTGGAGCATAAAAGCATATGGAATACATGGAGATTTCAGGTTTGTACCTACTTAAGTGGTGCTACATAAGGCAGAAGTGATCTAAAGCCTACAGATCAGACAATACCATCTTAAGGATACAGGTTTATTCAAACTCAGGTACCCCCCCACTACCAAACCCTTGCCATATAAACCCACTACAAACTATTAAAGACAGCATCAAATACAGCCAGAAGTCTCACAAACTCATCGGCAATGTCTCTAGACATGCAGTTCTCTAATATTACACCTTCAAGAAGAAAGCTTGTTTTCTGGAAAGGTAAGTTTATTAAATCAAATTCTGACCTTTTGAAGCTTACATAAGCACAGTCTTCCACTTCCCACACAAACAAGCAACATCTCCAACACACAACTCTATCATCTTCATTCCCAAATTATACGATGCCAAATTCTTAAAAAGGCAGTTGTCACCAAGTAGAACTGCTAAATGTCAGCACTATAACTATTATGTGCATAGTAAATGTGTTCATAAGTACGTTTTGCAGTCAAGTTATTACATAAACATTTCCTGGATTCTCATCTTAATTTGTTCATATTTTCCTAAGTGATTCTCAGGTGAGCTGTACCCCTAAGGGTCAGAATTCAGACCTCTGGCACTTCTGCTAAGGGAATAATTCCTATGAGGAATTATGTTTCTATATTTTATAAAGTGCTTCCTGCAGAGGAAAAAGCATTGTCTTTGTCACTGTATTATGCATCTGCTTCTGAATGTGCCCGAGTGTTGGCAGCAACATTTCCAAGCCAAGAAGGCAAGCCAACCTTGTGTCACTGACAGGGACCAAACCTGGAACAGATCCATGCACTTCTGTGCATTGTCTAAATACCAGAGAAGAACAAATAGTGACACTCCAATCAACACTATAGAGAAGTACAGAATTTAACCCATTTTATCTAAAAGGCAGAGAGAGGCAGGATCAGCAAGAACTTTGGATTTGTCATAAGGGACTAAGTTCTTCCTAAGTTCTCGGACTTCAATGTGAAAACTGAATGGATAGATGTCACCTTTTTCTGATGAGAAGTTTGATGCATAAACTCTAAGGAAACATAACAGAAAATACAATATTAGAATTTATATGTCACATTTCAGTTCACAAGTAGACTTGGACACTTAAGGATGTCAAATATCCTTCAAAATTTTCAGGAACCTCAGACTAAAGAAATAAGGAAGTTACTTTCTTTATGTTTGTGGTATATTACACTAGAAATTAGGATCAAGAATCTAATGTATGCTGTTATTTTTTCGACTCTGACTTTCTAGGTTTCATAGGTTTCTAACTTTAGGATCAGTTGTTAAGCTGACACTGAAGTAGGAAGAATGTTAGCACAGCAAGTGTACCTGTATGCCTTGAATTATTGCTTGCAAGCTTTGTAAGACTTTGGGTTTTCTAAAATTAAAGGTAATAAAATGATAGTAGGAAATTTCTGTGGAAATGTTGACAGTCTCCAGTAACACATGTCTATAATAAACAGTTTTAAGATTTCCTAAAAACCTTTATTTTAATTTTAATTTAGTTCAAGTCCATTAAAAATTCAAACTCACAAAACAACCAAGCTCATCCAACCTAAATAATGAACAAAACATTCTTTCTTCTGAATAGTGTGCTATTACTTTGAAGATCATCACTTTTAAACTTGAACCACCTGGATATCTTCTGGGAAAATTACACAGCAGGCTTTAAGCAGTCCAGGAGATTCCTAGAATACGTTAAGGATAACTTCTTGGTCCAGGTATTAAACAAACAAAACAGATGAGAATCGTTACTTGACCTGGTGCTTACCAATGCAGAAGAGTTCATTAAAGAGGACAAGATTGGAGGCAGTCTGGGCTGCAGTGACCATGCCCTTGTTGAGTTTGTGTTCTTGAGGAATATGGGCCTGGCAAAAAAACAAGATTAGGACCCCAAGCTTCCAAAGAGTGAGCTTCAAGTTATTTAAAGACCTAGTAGATGAGATCCCCCTGGGACACTGTCCTTAGGGACAAAGGAGTTGAATGGAGATGGAGACTCTTTAAGGATGTTTTCCTAAGAGCACAAGAACTCTCTATCCCTCTGCATACAAAATAAAAAACAGGCAGGGAGGGCAGACAACCGGGATGGCTGAGCAAGGACCTGCTGCTCAAACTGAGGTGCAAGAAGGAAATGAACAGTTAGTGGAAGCAGGGACAGGTGGTCTGGGAAGAGTACAGGGATGCAGTCTGGATGTGCAGGGATAGGATCAGCAAAGTGAAGGCACAGATGGAACTGAGCTTGGAAAGAGATGTAAAGAATAACGTGAAGAGATTCTATAGGTACATTGCTCAGAAAAGAAAGTCTAAAGAGAGTGTACCCTCTCTGATGGATGAGAAGGGTGAATTGATATCGACAGACATGAAGAAGGCTGAGATACTCAACAAATTATTTGCCTCAGTCTTCACAGCCAGTCAGGATTCCCAAGTCTTTTATTTCCTTGATCCCATAGATGGAGGATGAGGGAGCAAAGTCCCACCCACTGTAAGTGAAGAGCAGGTTCAAGACCACCTGATGAAACTAAACATGTACAAGTCTGTGGGGTCTGACGACATGCACCCCAGGATCCTAAAGGTATTGGCTGAAGTGGTTGCCAAGCCTCTTTCTATCATATTTGGAAAGATCTGGCAGTCAGGCAGTCACTGGTGACTGGAAAAAAAGGGAAACATCACCCCCAGTTTTTAAAAAGTTAGATAGGAGGACCTGGGTCAATGTCAAGTCACGTGCAAGACAAAGAGATGATACAAGGCAGCCAGTATGGCTTCACCAAGGGTAAATCTTGGTTGAATATCTATGGTGACTTTTTAGAATGGAGTGACTATATCAGTTGACAAGGGAAGACCAACCAATGTTATCTACCTGGACTTCTGTAAGGCCTTTGACATGATCCCACATGACATCCTGGTCTCCAAATTGGAGGGATATATATTTGATGGACACACCATTCAGTGGATAAGGAGTTGGCTTGAAGGTTGCACCCAGAGAGTGTCAATGGCTCTGTGTGACAAGTGCTGTACCTCAGGGGTCTGTCATTGGACCGGTACTGTATAATATATTTATCAACCACATACCGTGGGATCAAGCGCACCCTCAGCAAGTTTGCAGATGACACCAAGCTGAGTGGTGTGGTTGATACAATAGAAGGAAGGGAAGCCATCCAAAGGGACCTGAACAAGCTTGAGAATTGGGCTCATATGAGCCTAATGATGTTAAACAAGTCATATTGCAAGGTGTTGCGTCTGTCAGGGCAATCCCACACATGAGGACGGACTGGGAGAACTACAGGCCTGTCAGCCTGACCTCGGTGCCGTCAAAGGTGATGGAACAGGTCATCTTGAATGCAATCACACAGCTGGACAACCAGGGGATCAGGTCCAGTCAGCATGTTAGTCCTGCCAGACCAACCTCATCACCTTCTATGACCAGGTTACCCGCCTGGTGGATGAGGGAAAGCCTGTTGGCGTAGTCTACCTAGACTTCAGCAAGACTTTTGACACGGCCTCCCATAGTATTCTCCTGGAGAAGCTGGCAGCCTATGGCTTGGACAGGTACACTCTTTGCTGTGTTAAAAACTGCCTGGACAGACAGACCCAGAGAGTAGTGGTGAACGGAATGAAATACATCTGGCGACTGGTTACGAGAGGCCAATAGGATGAGGTTCAGCATGGCTAAGTGCTGGGTCCTGCACTTTGGCCACAAAAACACCATGCAGTGCTACAGGCCTGGGGCAGAGTGGCTCACAGGCTGTGCAGAAGAAAAGGATTTGGGGGTTCTGATTGATGCTCGCCTGAACATGAGCTGGCAGTGTGCCCAGGTGGCCAAGAAAGCCAATGGTATCATGGCTTGTATCAGGAATGGTGAAGCCAGCAGGACCAGGGAGGTGATCGTTCCCCTGTACTCTGCTCTGGTGAGGCTGCATATCAAGACCTGTGTTCAGTTTGGGGCCCCTCACTACATGAAAAACATTGAGGCCCTGGAATATGTTCAGACAAGGGCTACAAAGCTGGTGAAGCCTGGAACACAGGGCTTATGAGAAGCAGCTGAGGGAACTGGGGTTGTTTAGTCCGGAGAAGAGGAGGCTCAGGGAAGACCTTATTGCTATCTATAACTACCTGAAAGAAAGGTGTGGGGAGCTGGGGGTTGGCCTCTTCTCACGGTGATAGGGCTAGAGGGAATGGCCTCAATTTGCAACAGGGGATGTTTAGAAATTAGGAGACATTTCTTCTCAGAAAGAGTAGTCAGGCATTGGAACGGGTTGCCCAAGGAAGTGATGTCGTCACCTTCCCTGAGGGTTTTCAAAGAAAGGTTGGACCTGACACATAGGGTTTAGTGTGTGATACTGGTAGTAGTGTCATGGTTGGAGATGATCTTAATGGTCTTTCCTAACATTAACGATTTTATGATTCTAACTCATGGAAAAAACCCTGCAGAGAAGGACTTGTGATTTTGGTGGACGAAAGGCTAGACCTGAGACAGCAGTGAGCACTTGCAACCCATGTGGCCCACTGCATTCTGAGCTGTATCAAAAAAGGAGTGGCCAACAGGTCAAGGGAGGTGATTGCCCCCCTCTACTCTACCCTCATGAGGCCCAGCTTGGAATACTGTGTCCAGGTCTGGAGTCCCCAGCACAAGAAGGACGTGGATCTGTTAGAATGGGTCCAGAGGAGGGCCACAAAGATGATCAAGGGGCTGGAGAACCTCTCCCATGAAGAAAGGCTGAGAGAGCTGGGATGTTCAGCCTACGGAAGAGAAGGCTCTACAATGACTTAATTGAGGCTTTTCAGCGCTTAAAGGGGACTTATAAAAAAGATGGAGCTTGACTCTTTGCTCAATCAGATAATACCAGGGCAAGGGGGAATGGTTTAAAACTAAAAGGGGGGAGATTTCGATTATAGATTAGGAGGAAATTCTTCACTCAGAAGGTAGTGAGTCACTGGAAGAGGTTGCCCAGAGAGGTTGTGGATGCCCCATCCCTGGAGGTGTTCAAGACCAGATCGGATGAGGCCTTGAGCAACCTGAACTAGTAGATGGTGTCCCTGGCAGGGGGGTTGGAACTAGATGATCTTTTAGGTCCCTTCCAACCCAAGCCATTCTATGATATGATTATATGATATGATTCTATGGTATATGATTAATTCTGACCATTTTCATCATTGATGAAGATATAATTACAGCAATAATTTAACTTTTCCAGTTGTAATCATTCCACTTACATGAGGCATTCAAATTTTCTGTACAGTTAATGGAAGGAGAAATACTCCAGAATGTAATCTAAAGGGTAAAAAAGGATCCTATTCTGACTTTCTCGAGATGGTTTATGTAGAAGTTTAGGAGACAAATCTGACAACTTTTTCCAGTCCAAGTCCAATGTCTACAGTACATAGTGACAACATTCCTACATACATAAATTAAGTTTAAAATTACACATTTTAAATAACTGAGTCTAACATACTCACCATTAATGAATGAGAATCAACATGATTTTCTTAATGTTGTAATTGTTTGTTTGTTATTAATTTCTCTAATGCAAGTTCTTCCAATCTAACACTCTAGTTCAGACTTGCATTCACGTGATAGTTCATGAGATTCTATACCAACTATTAATTTTTATTTTATTTTATTTTTTTTCCAGGAAAAATGTACTGTCTGCATGGTCATCAAATTTCATGTTATTCTTTATTCCCTATGGTTTTCAGTACATTAAGCCACACCATGTGTCTAACTATGCCCTTGTACAAAGAAGTCACTTAAATTCAGATGCTTAAGCCAAAATCAGAATTTATTCTTATATACCTAAATGATGGCTTCCTTATTTTCTTGACTTCAGCACCATGTGACAAGTTGAACTGCAAGATATACTACTCATTTTGGTGAATCATGACTATATTTATATATTCCTTCCTTAACATGATTATTCTAGAATTAATGTTTTCAGTGCTGCTTAACAATCTTTTTACTCTTTGTTTTTAGAATATATACTCAACTATAAAAAAGGAAGAAAAATATTGACTATGAAATACTCTATAAAAGGAGCCAATGAGTCTGTATGTCCACTGTCTCTGTACAGATGCAGTTGCACAATTAAATGCAGCAGTTCACAGGTTACTCTGTGAGAATGACCTTAAGAAACAAATCTATATACAACTCTTAAAAATGTTTTAAAGCTATTTCATAGGTCAGAGGAAACAAAATAAGCTAGACATAGCAAGACAGTTGAAAATTACATACCATAAAGACCACATAATCGGCCCCAGATTATTCCATAAGCAACAGGTGCTCACACTACAATTATTTAAAGAACACATTCTTAAATAAATAAATAAAATAGAAAATATAATAAATAAAATAGATAATAAAATAAATAAAATAGAAAATATTTCAGAAGTTTAAGATGGTATTTTTTTATTAGAGCTGTGTTCATATTTTTGTATGTTTTTTTGTCTAAAATCTTTTATGTACATAATATTAGCAATACACTAACAACAGCATCAGTAAAAGACACCCTATTATCCATGACACACAGACAAAACAAGAGACATACAATTTTGTTCAGTTAAATTGGACATCAAAGAAGTTTTGGAAACACACAAAAATTTCTGGCAGACAGTTTTCACTACATTTATTCTGATTTTGTTATTGTCTTTTCTATTATCAAATGTTATCTAACTTATTCACATCCAGAAATAAATTCCAAAAACTTTATTGTCTAATTTTTAGGACCTTAAAACCAGCTAAAGGCTTGGATGCTGAATGAAAAGAGGTTGCAAAATTGGTGAGAAAAAGTTTATTTGCAATGGGAGAAATATTGTAAAGATATTAAGATCCTACTAAATGCTCAGTCTACTACAAAAATCCCACAAGAAAAGAGGATCCACACTCCATCCATAGACTGTAAATGTCAAGAAATGCATACACTTACTACTGTAGCATCACAGGAATGGGCAGTGGTATTCCATTGTCTCTACAAATCAGAATAGATGAAACATAGTATAAAACTATTGGTTGGTATAGTGCTTATAATGAGATTCCGCAGTGGCCTGACCCAGCATTGGAAACAAATATTATATTCCAGTCTTCTTAAAACATGAGACGTTACTCAGAAAAAAATAAATAAATCTTCACACTGCATCAGCCTCCAGCTAGAACAGAGCCAGAAGTTCTAGAGACAGGAAAAAAAAAAAAAAAAAAGACCCGAAAAATGAGAGTAGGCTCAGCACAGCACACAGTTTGCATACTATTGAGCTAGTATTCACTGGGGATTTATCTCAGGTGATGTACAAGAGGTCAGTTTAGAAGATCTATTGAACCTTCAAGCCTTAAACTGTATGAAACAATGAAAGCTTTTATTATATATAGTCTTTTTCTTCCATCTCTAACTGCAACATTATAAATAATTAAATATAAATTAAATATAATAATAATAAATAATAATAATTCCTAGATATTCCATAGCTTTTTTTTTTTTTTTTTTTTTTTTTTTAAGGAAACAAATAAATAGCCCTGGAAAATGACTTCAAACTGTGTATTAAACTGAGTTTCATACCATTTAATAATTAATGAATTGCTTAAATTACAGCTAATGTTGAAAAAAATAAAAAGCGATTTCCTTATAATTTAAAGTTTGGTTGAAAGTTATGCTATTTATAATATAAATTATTTAGTTTTGCATGATTTAAAATCATTTCTGCTTTTAAAGATAAAAAGTTACATTCTGTCACTCAAAAATTGTCATCACTTCATTCTAATGTTCTCAATGATTTAACTGAAGATGCACTACAGTTAACATTTTTTAAAATATTTTTTTTTCTGTTTACCAAGATTTCTTAAGTACGCCAAATAATTCTAATGTTTTAACAAGTTCTTGAACATGATTATTTTGCAATAATAAAAAATTATCCTGTGTGACAGATGAGATTAAATAACCTTATTATGTTGTCTGAATTTGAATGGTTTACACATGACTATTAAATATTTCTGTAATTTACTGCCTGTTATGAATAAAATAATCCATAATTATAATAATTATCATTATTATTATTTATATAATGGTATATATTCTGAAATCAATTTGCAAATAAATAATTTTTTGTTTTATTTTGTTTTGTTTTGTTTTGGTGGTGGTGGTGGAGGGGTGTTAAGGTGAGACATTCAAAAAGATACTTCAGTGAGTGTATTTTAGCATGAATTTACAGTTTATCATTGTCAACAGTTAGGCCTTGGATTGTATTTAAATCAATTAATTTGGAGTGTTGGATTCATATATTTATACAACCTAACATCATAAAGGACCATTAAAATCATCTAGTCTGGCTTAAGGTACATGAATTCTTCAGGTTCTTCTTAAGGTTCATGAATTCTGAATAGTTTTCACCTGTCGAATTAAAGGATAAGGAAATTTGGCAGGGCTTAAACCCCCTCACATTCCAGCTTGTCCTCGGATATCAGAAGAGCTGGGAGTCGCTGGGCTTAGATTCTGAGTGATGTCCCAGAAGTCTGGTCACATTCAACATATATTGAATTATCATGATTATGGATGCACAAATAGCTCAATCGGCACTATAAATCTGGTCGCATTAATCACAATCATAGATTCACAAATAGCACAATACACTTTCAGTCTAGTAAATGACTGGTGTAGTCTATGGAAATAACAGGAGTAAAAAGTTTTTTTGGATTGATGGTGATAAATACACTGTCTACAAAGCAA
This sequence comes from Oxyura jamaicensis, assembly GCF_011077185.1. Classification (NCBI taxonomy): domain Eukaryota; kingdom Metazoa; phylum Chordata; class Aves; order Anseriformes; family Anatidae; genus Oxyura; species Oxyura jamaicensis. The sequence continues at coordinate 126,916,110 of NC_048894.1, read as the reverse complement.
GAGCAAATACCAAGAATATGACTAACACAACCAACTACACATGTGCTAACTTATGAAACAACTCTATAGAGAATGTTAGGTTTCCCGAGGAAGTGCTTGGTATAACCAAGAGTTCAAATCTCACCCAACAGGGGATGGAGAGGAGAAAAGTTTAGCCTGTTGACTGATCCCAGAAGTCAGCAAAATCCTTCCAACTTGTCTGCAGTGTTGTCTTCCCATGTTTTCTTTCTCTTCGGTCATTTTATACTATTTTCTTACTTTCAGGGTGAGCTTGAGGGACTCTAGTCATACATGTCATTATTGGGTTTGGTATAAATTTTTCTTGCATTTATTTGAAGGCATAGACTCAGAGAAATTCAGAGAACATGCTCAGTGAGGGGTGGTTGCAGCTTGGAGGCAGATAGCCTTTGGGATGGAGGTGTGTTTTGATGTTAAAATGGGATTATAGTGAGAAAAATTTACCTGAAGGACATGATTGGGTTAGAAGTTCAGTTATTCAGCTTACTAATTCTTTCTGAAGCATTTATTTTCTCTAGATAAAAGTTTATAAACACACATTCAAGCATTTACAAATTGTCATGACATGCTACCCCTATAACCATTTTTTTTCCTGAAATTAAATAAAATTTATGATTTATTTAGCACTTTAAAAACATTTTCACCCACCTTAAAATGATTTATTTATTTGTTTGTTTGTTTGTTCATTTTCCCCAACTGCCCAAATTTTCAATTGCAGATATTTCTAGGGTATGATGTATTTTATATTCTTCTCATCATAATTGTATACATAAGGAAATCTCTTCTCTGCTCCCTGCTGCCCTGCATTTACATTCCAGGGATCACATAATGCCAGATCTGAGTGCATGACAGTAATGAATATTCCTCTTGAATTGTAGTCCACAGAAATCACTCTAATGTCTGGTGAGGAAGATGATCAGTAAGAATAAAATAGGTCATAATGCCGGGTCCTGCACCTGGGACGGGGAAACCCTGGCTGCAAGTACAGACTGGGCGATGAGACGCTGGAGAGCAGCCTAGAAGAGAGGGATCTGGGGGTCATGGTAGACAGCAAGTTGAATATGAGCCAGCAGTGTGCCCTGGCAGCCAGGAGGGCCAACCGTGTCCTGGGGTGCATCAAGCACGGCATCGCTAGTAGGTCAAGGGAGGTGATTGTCCCGCTCTACTCTGCGCTGGTGCGGCCTCACCTCGAGTACTGTGTGCAGTTCTGGGCACCACAGTATAAAAAGGACATTCAACTGTTGGAGAGTGTCCAGAGGAGGGCTACGAAGATGGTGATAGGCCTGGAGGGGAAGACGTACGAAGAACGGCTGAGGTCACTGGGCCTGTTCAGCCTGGAGAAGAGGAGGCTGAGAGGAGACCTCATCACAGTCTACAACTTCCTCGTAAGGGGGTGTCGAGAGACAGGAGACCTTTTCTCCATTAACACCAGTGACAGGACCCGCGGGAACGGGGTTAAGCTGAGGCAGGGGAAATTTAGGCTTGACATCAGGAGGGGGTTCTTCACAGAGAGGGTGGTTGCACACTGGAACAGGCTCCCCAGGGAAGTAGTCACTGCACCAAGCCTGTCTGAATTTAAGAAGAGATTGGACTGTGCACTTAGTCACATGGTCTGAACTTTTGGGTAGACCTGTGCGGTGTCAAGAGTTGGACTTGATGATCCTTAAGGGTCCCTTCCAACTCAGGATATTCTATGATTCTATGATTCTATAATTCTTCTGTTTGCTGTTATTAGCAAGCAAAGAAATGTGGGAAACCAGTAGAAGTTACAGGTAATTTGTTAGGATTTATGATTTTGTTGTTGTTGTTGTTTTGTTTGTTTTTTGTACATTGCCCCATATAATGCTATCTTAGCAGATCATTCATCTCTTGTTTGGTTCATTATGCTCCGATAAACTTATAGTCAATATACACACAAGGATATCCCAAAAGAGACCTATCCCACTAGAGACCTTCCGCCAGCCTGATATGGCCCCATTTACCACAACCCTTTGAGCCCTGCCTGTCAGCCAATTGCTCACCCATTGTATGATGTTTTTGTTAAGCCGTGTGCTGGACATTTTTTCTAGGAGGATCCTGTGGGAAATCATATCAAAAGCTTTGCTGAAGTCCAAAAAGATCACATCAGCTGGTTTTTCCTTGGTTGACTAGATGGGTGATCTTATCGTAAAAGGAAATCAAATTTGTTAGGCAGGACCTATCCCTCATGAACCCATGTTGGCTGGAACTAATGACTGCATTGTCCCCCAGGTGCTCTTCAATAGCCTCAAGAATCATCTTCTCCATAATTTTACCAGGCACTGACATGAGACTGACAGGCCTGTAGTTGCCAGAGTCTTCTTTCTTACCCTTCTTGACAATTGGCACAACATTTGCCAGCTTCCAGTCTACCGGGACCTCTCCAGATTCCCAAGATCGTTGAAATATAATTGAGAGAGGTCCTGCAATGATGTCAGCCAGCTCTTTAAGCACCCTGGGATGAATCCCATCTGGACCCATGGACTTGTACGGATCCAGGTGGAGCAGCAAATCCTGCACATGTTCAGGGTTGGTTGGGAGTTTGTTATTCCCACCTTTGAGGTCCTCCAGCACGGGGCACCCAGGGTCCCAAAGCCCATCATTAGCATTGAACACAGAGGCAAAGAAGGCATTAAATGTCTCTGCTTTGCCTACGTCATTGTCTGTGAGTTGACCTTTCCCCATCAAGCAGCGGACCTATGTTTTCTTTGGTTCTCCTTTTTCTGTTCACATATCTGAAAAAAACTTTTTTATTGTCTCCCACAGACATGGCCAGCTTCAATTCTAGTTGGGCTTTGGCCACATGAATTTTCTCCCTACAAACACGAACAGTATCCCTGTATTCCTTCCTTGTCGCCCGACCTTCCTTCCAGCAGCCGTACACTTTCTTTTTTCGCCTAAGCTCCAGTAGAAGAACCCTGGTCAGCCAGGCCAGCCTGCTGCTCCACCTGCCTGACTTCCGATATTTTGGAATTGCCCAATAGGAGGCAGTGCTTAAAGACTGACCAGCACTGATGGACACCCATGCCTTCAAATGTAGTTTCCCAGGGGACCTTGCCAACTTGTTCCCTGAGCAGCCTGAAGTCTGCTCTCCCCATATCCAGGGATGAAGTTTTGGTGGAAGCTTTCCTTCTGTCACCATAAATTATAAATTCAACCACTTCATGGTCACTATGACTGAGATGGCCGCCAATTGCCATGTCTCCCACAAGACCCTCTCTGTTCTCCAGCAACACATCTAAGAGGGCACCGTTCCTAGTTGGCTCCCTTAGCACATGCACCAGGAAGTTATCGTTGATGTGCTTTATGAACCTCCTGGACTTGCTCGTGTCAGCTGTCTGGTGATCCCAGTTGACGTCTGGCAGGTTGAAGTCCCCCATAAGGAAAGGGGAGTTGATCTCAAGGCATCTCTCAGTTCTGCAAAGAATAATTCATCGGCTTTGTTGTCCTGGCCAGGTGGTCTGTAATAGACTCCCACAACGACATCCCCTTTATTTGTTTGTCCCTTAATCCTTACCCAGAGGCTCTCAACTTTGCCATCGCCAACCTGAAGTTCCACACAGTCCAGCCCATGCTTCACATACATCGCCACCCCGCCACCTCACCTACCCTGCCTGTCCCTCCTGACGAGCCTGTAACCATCTATTTCAGCATACCAGCCACAGGACTCATCCCATCAGGTTTCAGTTATGCCGATGATGTCGTAACTGTGGGACTGGGAGAAGACTTCTAGCTCATCCATTTTATTCCTCATACTGCATGTGTTTGTGTAGAAGCACTTCAAATGCGCCTCCCTACACGCAGCATCTTGTGGAGCTGACCAAAGGTCCTCACTGGCACACAGTCCCTCTGATTCTAGTGCACCATCTCTTAGCTCATCACTGGCATGCCTGGTATTATCCCCTTCCCCCTTCAACTCTAGTTTAAAGCCCTATCTATCAGTCCTGACATCTCCTGACCAAAAAACCTCACCCCTCTCTAAGGGAGGCGCGTCCCATCTAGTGCCAGCAGGCATGGTGTCACATAGACCATCCCGTGATGGAAGAACCCAAAGTTCTGCCGGTTACACCAGTCCTGAAGCCACACGTTAATGTGATGGGCCTGCCTGTCAGTATCAAGCCCCCCTACAAGAAGGACAGAGGCAAACACAACCTGTGCCCCTGATCCTTTAAGTAGTTGCCCCAAAGCCCTAAGGTCCCTTTTGATTGTATTAAATTAGTCATTAAAGCCCATTACTAATCTCTTTCCTCTGTCAAGGAAGACACATAAATCCAGAGCCTTTCATTATTCCATCCATGCAATTTTTTTACAAGGAAGAATTGGTATATATAGCATTGCACTTATTGAAACTAATTTTGAAGACATAATGCATATGAAACACACATACAAACAAAAAAAAACAACCACCAAAACACTTCCTCCTACTCTGAGGGAGTGAGTCTTCCCTCATAGTATTATAATGAATGATAGGTGTTATTAATATAACTGCAATGTATGAGGGGAAAGTCTTGCCATTTTAAGTTGGGCTGCCAATACAGGAGACTTTATGAGAGTAACTTTGATCATTACAAAGCACAGCTAGATGTTACTATGTGTCATATTCCTGATTATTGCTGCTGTGTAGCATTATTCAGAAATGTGGCTATGTAGGAAAATATTTTCCTGAAATCTTGCAATTAAATAACAACCATTTTGATATTAATTGAGTTACTAAAAAGATTCTCATGAATAGATGTAATTAATTACATGAATTCAAATACACCGGTACACCTTCCTTTATATTTGATAGAATCAACCATGCTCATTGCGGTGGTTTACTATCTTCCATACATGCAGTAGTACAGAAGGATTGATATGGAGGACCTCCTTTATGGACTAAGCACAAGGAGAATTTTGTTGATTCATTTGGATGCTTTTCATTTGGATGGTAAAGGAGAACTGTGTCTTTCTTCTTTCCTGCTTTTAACTTATGGCCACATTCATGCATACAGATGTAAACTCAAATGAGAAGCCGTTTAAACAGAAGACAGATAAACTCTTCCCAACTTTAAGAAAAGTCTAAAGAAGTGAACACTGTACCCTTTATGTTAGTCAAACCTCTGTATGTATGCAAACAGTTCTAAAATTTCATAAAATAAAAGACTTTACCTATAGGCAGATCAGGTACATAGAATTGGAGAAGTCCCACTTTTATATATTTATATATATATATAATATAAATATGTGTGTGTGTGTGTAATAGGAAAGACAGATTTTTATAGACTACATATTTTGTATCTGTATTCCCTAACGCAGGCACCAATTCAGCAGAGTTGTCATCTTCATTCTCACAAGATGATGATTTAAACCTTGCCTGAAATTTTTCAGGAGATAAATGTGGGGGAAGAATAAGGACAGAACAAGCCAAAATCTGTAACAAATATGAAAAAAGACTTCCTTGTCTTTTCCTTAAAATAAATAAATAAATAAATAAAATAAAAAAATCTGATGCATAATACAAGCTTTGCTAGTTAATTAACAAAAATATATTTGTTCATACTTTGCTATAATAAAATAAAACAGAACATGCAATTACACAGCAGAATATACTAAAATATTGGCCTGACAGACTGATATTCTTGATACATATGTTGGCACATTTTATAGGCCTGAGTCTGAAATTGATGCATCTTAGACTGTGCACAGAAGGAATGCATAATGAGTAACATTTAAATCTTATAAAGGGTGTGAAAATTCTCAACATGGTGATAATTAGAAACAGCACATGTAGTTGTCTAATGTGAACACTGGAAGAGAACCACACTAACAGTGATATCAAGTCACAAATCTAATTCATAAAGCACAACTTTCAGACAAATCAAAAAGAGATTATTATTATTATTGTTATTATTTTTCAGAAGTAAGTCTTTCATTTTCCTTCACTGGGTGAAGGAAACAGCCTCTGAGCAACCAAACAAGGTTTCCTTAAGGTAATGGCTTTCCTACTTTGCGGTCTGCATGCCTCAACTTCAGTAAGGCACTGAGTGTTTTATATGCTTTTGACTCCAGAAGATAATCAGGAGATAACTGATAAAACCAAAAACAACCCAACAAACAGGGAGAAAACCTAAAGCTCATCTCGAGTTTACACTCAGCTTGACTTCACACTAGTCAGACAACAAAAAAGGCTTTTTCCAAGTATGTCAGCAGCAAAAGGAATTCAAAGGAAAATACTGGACTGTTAGTTGGAGTGGATGGTCACCTAACAAGTAAGGATGAGAAAAAGGCAGAGGCATCTAATGACTTTTTTTGCCTTAGTATTTAACAGTAACAACACATTTTGGGCTTCCTAGTCCTCAGAGTTGGTGGATTAAGACTGGGGGAGCAGTGACTTTCCATCTGTAGTCACTGAAATTGTAAAGTAACAATTTAATATTCATAAATCCATACAACCTGATGGGATTCACCCCAGAGTGCTGCATGAATTAATGGATGTTATAGCTGGACCCCTCTCAATAGTCTAACAAAGGTAATGGGAGTCTGGGGAGGTCCTTGCTGACTGGAAGCTAGCCAAAGTTATACCCATCTACAAAAAGGACATGAGAAAAGACCCAGGAGGCTACAGACCTATTAGTCTAACCTCAGGCCCTGGAAAAGTTATGAAGATTATCCTGGGGCATCATGAAGGTCCAATAAAGAGCAAAGCATCAGTCACAGTTAACATGGGTTCATCAAGGAAAAATCCTGCCTTAGTAATTTTATCTGCTTCTATGATAAGGTCATCTGCTTGGTAGATGAAGGGAAGGCAGTGGACATAATCTTTATGGATTTTAGTAAGTCCTTTCATACTGTCCTTCACAGCATCCCTCCGGAAAAACTGTTCAACTGTGACATAAACAGGGACACGTTACACTGTTGTGGTGAACTGGCTCAATGGTAGAGCTCAAAGGGTTGTAGTGAATGGGTCTACAGCTGGCTGGTGGACAGTCACCAGAGGGTTCTCTAGTACTCAGATTTAGAGCCTACATTTTTATCAATAATCCAGATGCAGGAGTGGAATTTGCTGATGGAGGTGGGAGGTGTTCTTGACTCTGTGGAGGGATGAAAGCCCTCTAGGAGGGACATAGTAAGATTGGAGCATTGGGCAATCATCAACAGCATGAAGTTCAACAAAGACAAATGTCAGGTTCTGCACCTGGGATGGAGTAATGTCAGACACAGGTAAGCACGGGGAGATAAGCGGCTGGAGAGCAGCTCAGCAGAAAGAAACCTGGTTGACAGCAGGCTTAACATGAGCTAGCAGCATGCCCTGGCAGCCAGTGGGAAAGTCACGTTTTGGGGTACATTAAACACAGTACCATCAGGTGGTCAAAAGAGGTGATTCTCCTGCTATACTTAGAGTTGCTGCAGCCTCACTTTTAATATTATGTATAGTTCTGTTGTCTAGTCTTGAATAAAGAAGGCTGAAAGATTGCTCTCTACGACTTCCTGAGGTGGGGAATCAGAGGGAGCTGCCGGTCTCTTCTCCTTGGTAACTGATGACAGGATGTGTGGGAACAGCATAAACCGATACTAAGGGAGGTTCAGGCTGGATGTCTGGAAAAATTTCTTTACTGTGAAGGTGATCAAACGCATGAACAGGATTCCTAGAGAGGTGACTGATGTCTCATGTTTATCAAGAGGCATTTGGATAATGTCTTCAAAAATAAGTTTTAATATTTCTTTAGCCTGAAAGAGGTCAGGCAGTTGGACTAGACAGTCTTTCAAAGTCACTTCCAACTAAAGTAAACTATTGTAATCTAGCCAGTGTATGCTACTTGTACAAATCACTTTATTTCCTGTTGCATTTATGGGATGACTGAGAACAGCATTTCAGGACATCAGCTGGGTCTTTCCTTGCTAGTAACTGCTAAGTAACTGCTAAAAATGCTAAGGACCTCTGTATATTTTGTATTATAAGGTGGGAAATATTAATCATAACTATTTGTGTGGACATACTGTATTCAGGAATGGATAAGCCTTATGTTGTTTTGTGATTCAGAAGTAAGAAAATGAAAATATTATCCCCAGGTATTTAGACTTCTCCAAGGCAATGGGCAGTCTAATATATTAATGTAAGGTAGTTTTTACTCATTGCTACACCTTGTTTTCATAATGCTCACTTAGAAGAGGATAGTACTCTGACATGGAAAATTTTCTTCACAGAGAGGTTTGATTTTTTCTAGGTTGTTTAATGACCTGATATATACGAATCAGCAACATTAACTTTAAAATAGAGCAGATTGAATTTTGTGTTTTACAAAGTGAATCAGATTTATCATCAGAATATAATTGCTTACAAATTTACAAACCTTAAAATGTAATACAAAAAAAAAAAAAAAAAGAAAAAGAAAGAAAAAAAAATCAGAGAACCATCTTCTGTGGCCTACTGTTAAGTGTAGAAATATCTTATTCTGTCAATGTGATTTCATAGCAAGATGAAAGATGTCAAAAGTGGGGATGACAAATCAGTCTAGTGAGGAAAAATGACTCTCAGACAAGAGGTGTCATTTGTCATGATTGCCATTTTACTGCACTTTCTCCTGTCTTCTCTTTCAGATGAATGTTACTTTGCCATTAATTTAAAATTATCTTAAATCAACGATGAGTTGAACATGGAAAGCAAAAGTTCTTGTATTTTAAAGTTTTGGAATATGCAGAAACCTCTTCGAATGTAAACTTCCTGAAAACTGACATACACGTTATAAAAGAGGTTATCATCATGAATTGTTAACTTAGAAAACACTATAGTTCTTTAGTTGAAAAGTCCATTTTTTCCTAAATACAGGCAACAGAATGGCTTTTGTTCAAAACTGACACAGCTGAGCACAGGCTTCTGAGCCACTGCATAATACCGGTGGTAATTAAGCCACAGCTTCAAGGTTGCATGGGCACAAGACAATTCAGTCTAATGAAGTATCGATTGGCTGAAGTCGAAGTAAAACAAGTTGACATTCATTTAGAGGTAGCAATGCGAATATACCACAAAGCCACCAAAGAAATAAGGGAAAAAAACAATGAGACTGAATTTTAATCTTGCAAACACAATTAAGAATCTTATTTACAGCATGTTGCTACACTTAAACTAAAGCTAATTGCATACTTACTGCCCTGACATCAGATTCTTAAATCAGCAGAAATTATATTTATAGGCTGGTGGAAAAAAAACATATAAATTTCAGTTTTTCAATTAAAACCTATCCTAACACTACTGAAGTCCAACTTAAAAAAAATAAAAATTAAAAAAATATATATATATACAATTTTCCACATTAGTTAATCATACAATGGATTTTATTTTAAGATGCTTTAAAATGGTATGATAAAAAACTTGTGTAACAGAAGTTTAAATTACGTAATTTCTGAAGACAATACTTTTATCTCTTAACAGAACACTTGCAACTAGGTTTCTATGCATTATCACATTATGCAAATATTCAATAGTTTCTAAGCCTATTATTTTTTCTTTTGTCTCACAGGCCAGAAGTTTTTTTTCAAGCATTCATAGGTTTGTATGTGTTTGTTTCACATCCACATAAATATATAAATACATATGATATTATAATATTGAAATGATGTAAATAGTAATATATAAATGTACATATAACCACCAAAACCAATTTTCTCAGAAGAAGTTAGGTATTCACAAATAACACAAGCGTGGAATTTTCAGCATTAATGCCAGCATGATTTCCAATGAAAAAAAAGAGGATTACTTTCCAGTCCTACTGTTGAATATTCAAGAGACTTAAGATGTGGATAAAAGTATGAAATTACTAAACTATTCCTGTGTTTAATTTAAAGTCCTGAAATTTTAACTATGAGAATGAAATTAATAAGTACATTCAAAAATACAATAAAATATGTCTAAGATAATGAAAACAACTTAAAAAAGAACCCTAAGTATATAAAATGCTCAACTCTTTCTAAATTGTAGTATTGGCTACAAATAATTATATACAAACTTTTGCATGTTTCTCAATAATTTCTTTAAATTTGAATAGTTTATTTTAATTTTAAATAATTAATTAGTAACATATATAGTCAAAATTGTTTATTCTATTAATCACAGTTTCTTTCCTGAGGTTGTGCCTTAAAATAAAATTTGGAGCTCATAACTCTTTAAACTATTGTAGACTTCAGCCTGAATTCTTACATCTTGCAAACAGATACTATGAAACCACAACACATGTATTACATAACATCATTCTAACAAAAACCTCCTTATAAAGCTGAAGTGCAAATATATTACAACTTTTCATCTTCTAAAAGTGCAAACATTTTACAGCTTTCTCCAATCACATTTTCTCATGAAAAATCCCCCCAAATGACAAAGAAAGTGCTAATGTGTCTAATTGCATTATAGACCCCTCCGGCAGACAGACATTTCTTTAAAAAGTAACTCATTAAAGAACTCTGATTGCCAGATGTTGGGATTCACATCAATTGCCCTACTTGTGTACTGAATTAAGGCAGTTTGAGCACTGAAGTAAGTCTTAAACTAATTTAGTAATTAAAGTATTATCTTACACATTCAGAAAATTAAGATCTGTAAATATGAATATGTTTATTGCCCATGAATTCTGACAGGCATAAACATTTTTTCATCATGTATAAACAGATTTTATATTAATTTTGGAATCTAAAATAACAAATCCCAAATAAAATTTGGGATAAATAAAATATAATATAATAAAATAAAATAAAATAAATGGCTGGACTTTTTGTGATCACAGTGTACCTTATCAACTACCTTCATCTTATGTGGAAATCATATAAAAGCAACTTCATATAACATTTTCATGGTACCCTACAAGATTCTTCTAAACTAAAAAGCTGTCAGTTTTCATCTTTTACTGGTGGAGTTTTATGTGGTCTAGTGAAAGAAGGTCAGCACACTGCATAACAGGAGAAGAAATAATACTCCAAAGCAGACATCCTACTTGCCTATAAATTTTCCTGTTTTCTTCAGATCTAACCACTTCCCCAAATCATCTGTGAGGTCTACAGTATAGATGGAAGTGGCAGGTAGAATTTGTGACTTCTAGTACTTTTGTTAAAACTAAATATTTATCTTGGCAAGACCTCTTCTGATCTCACATCTCAATTGTGAAGTAATAATTAGAGTTATTCAACCCAGTATCAGTGCAATGGGGATTCCTGAGTTAGAAATGTTCAGTACAGCAGACTTCAACCCCTTTTCCCAACTGACCACAGAAAAAAGCTCTGTCCATTGGAGATAAGCATTTTGGAATTAATTGTCTTTTAAAAATACTTTACTTTTGGCAGAATACCTGACAGACCAATAGTAAAGAAGCTGTGCCGCAGTAAAAGGATTAGGGAAAAGCACAGATCACTCTTGAGAGAACCCATCAGACCAGTTGCTATAATTGGTCTGGACAGATTATACACTCCACCTAAAGAAATAAGGCCTAAAATTATTCCTCTCAAAAATTAATTTCCTTTTCAGAAGAAAAGTTCACTCTTCATATTGAGAATACATATTCTTTACTATTCATTCAGGACAAATAATACACCTTATTTTTGTATGCAGTTCTATGAGAAACAAACAGGATTTGTTTTAGCATTCAAGCCAATGGGTGTTGGTCAAGCCAACATGGGTTTGGTCAACATATTTACACAGATTTCTTCAAAAAACTGACTGTCACAGTTTTGGCTGGGATATAGTTAATTTTCTTTGTAGAGGTTCATATGATGTTATGTGTTGGATTTTTGATGAAAAGAATGGTGACAAAACACCTACGTTTTAGTTGCTTCAGAGCAGTGCTTATAAAGAGTCAAGGACTTTTCTGATTTTCTTGCTGCCCTGCTAGTGAGGAAGTTGGGAGCAGAACTGGGAGCAGAGACAACGAGGACAACAAATCCAAACTGGCCAAAGGGATATTCCATAGCATATGGCATCATGCTCAGCAATACCAGTTCAGCAATGAAAGCTGGAGCAAAGAGGGAGGAAGTGTGGGGGGGGGGGGGGGAGGGGGGTGGAGGACACGGGATGATGACACTTATGGACTGATAGCATTTGTCTTCCCAAGAAACTTATGTATGATGAGCTTTGCTTTCCTGGAGGTAGCTGAACATCTGCCAGCCAATGAGAAACACTGAATTAATTCCTTGGTTTACTTGGCTTGCATATGCAGCATTTGTTTTAACTAGTGAACTGTCTTTATATCAACCCGTGAGCTCTCACAGATTTACCTTCCAATTCTCTTCCCCCTCCAACCAGGGGAGAGTGAGGGGGTGGCTGCATGGTACTAAGCTGCCTACTGGGCTTAAACCACTCCAATTCAAAATAAAAGTAAAATAAAATTTATCATCACTGAATTCTTTGAAGAGCTATTCAAAAAAGACAAAAGGCTGACAAAGTTACAATAAAAGTTGAGTTCAATATATCAGCTGTTTACTTGTGTACTGCTGTCATCAACATTTAATAATCTTTTATTTCCAATTTTAATAAATTATTTTCCAGTATATGTAAAATAATTTTCCAGATAATTTGCACTTTTCCTAGTACAAGCACGTGGTTTCACAGTATACTTGTACTGGTGTTATATTCTGTTATGATATTACCTTTTTGTGAAAACAGGTGTAAATGAAAAATAAAAATGTAGCTGCTGGTGTGTCAGCTAATTTTCTGAAATTCCTCAAAATAATTAGAAACGGTTCCCAGGAAACTCACAAACTCTAACATACTCTCTCTACAGCTAATGCCATTTCACACATTCTTTATACTTATTTCAACATTCTGCTTCAAGCCCCAGTATATTTCACTTTAATGTAAAAAACAAGCAAACAAACCAACAAACAAAAAGACCCCAGAAAAATGCAATTTCAAAATAGATCATTCTTATGATATTTAGAAAAAGAGATGTATTTAGCAACCATACATACAACCTACCCACAATAAGTTTTACCTCATTGAAAATAGAGTGTAAACAATTTTGCTAAAAAGAGTCAATTGCTAGCTTGCATTTTTTAAATTCTCAATAGAAATATGATTCAATAACAAAACTATGCCCAAAAGTTTTTTTTAATACATTCAGTACATGCAATATATTTAAATATATTTACTATATTTGTTATTCTATTTGACTTTTGAAAGTTTCTAAACCTCTCCTATACATGATCTATTATGATTTAAATATATTACAAAGGTAAATAATGATTCTCTTAATGAGAAAGATACTTTTCAGTTAACAATTTTGTAAACATTTTAGTGTAATAAGGCATCTTCATATCCACAGTAACCATGGCATTCGAAAGCTTTATTAACTTGACTACATTTTGTATTTGGTCTGGCTGGGATATTAACTTTCCCTCCAGCAGCCCATACAATGCTATTGTAGCTAGGACAGCAGTAGTATCACACCAGTGTTGTGTCTGCTGCTGAGAAGTGCTGGCACAGCATTAGGACTTTCTCTAACCCTCCCAGGGGGTGGGAAAAAGTGAGAAAAAAACATCACCAGGGCAGCTGACCTAAACCAACCAAAGAGATATTACATACCATATGATGCCACACTCAGCAATAAAAGGTAGAAAAAGGAAGAAGAGAGGAGGGGTGGACTCTTGTTGCAAAAACTTCTGTCTTCCTCCTGAGCACCGGCTACGTGCGTTGATGCCCTGCTTCAAGGACATGGTCAAGCATCACTCATTTGTGGGTATTAGAGAGTAATTTCTTTCCTCTGCACTTCCACATGGCCTTTACTTGTTTCATTTTGTTTTTCCCTTTCCCCCTCCCTTTCCCCTTTCCCTTATTTCCCTTTAGTTAAATTGTTTAATTAATAATAATATTTCCTTAATATTTTTTTTCCTTTAATTAAATTATCCTTGTCTCAACCCATGAGTTGTTCCTTCTTTTACTTCTTCCCCTCCTCATCTAAGGAGGGGGAGTAAAAGCGGTTGTGGTGTTCAGCTGCCTAGCACAGTAAAACCACCACACATTTATAACACACAGAAGAGGACTGAAATTATTTAGAGTTGAAAATAATTAAAAAGAAAAAATGTTTTAGCAAATAAAAGGCAATGGTCATGGCTATTGATAAAAAAGGTGGTTTTGTTTGTTTGTTTGTTTGTTTGTTTCCAATAATTTATAAAATTTTAGCAAATAAAGTAGTCCAGATGTACTTCTATCACCTGGTCAAACAAGCTTTGCCATTCTAAACTGCACAGGGAGTTGAAATGATTTTTTTGAAAAGTTAGGGCTAGGCTTTCTAACTCCACAATTCTAAGCACATGTTTGCTCATTTGGCCACAGGTTTATATCATTTGACATAATATCTATTCATTCCTAAGAGAAAAGAAGAGAAGCCAAACACTGGCTCGAGAGATGAAGTAAACATACAAAAAAACAAACAAGCAAACAAGCAAAATAAAAAAAAGTTAAAAGAAGGTTGTTAAAAATAATTACTGGTATCTATACCTTACTCAACTTTCATCAAGTAAAATCTTCCAGAGAGGTATATTTTTTGTCCATAAGCTGAGAAAATTTAAAAAATAAAATAAATTAAAAAAATCCAAGGCCTGTCTAACACCATAGTTATAATCTTGGAATAGATTTATTTTTTATATATATAATTGTTGTTGTCTATATTGCATAATAATCTGTATATCAGAAGTATATCTATAAGAGAATTCTCTAACTAAGGGTTACAAGTAATGTAAGTGTCTAAAATGTCTAATAATAAGATAAATGCATTTTTCCAAGAGGTCATCAATTGAGATTCCAGCAGAAGTCAGCAATGCTTTGTCTTTTAAAAAATGTTATTCCAATTCATATTAAACTATTGACTAATTTAAAAGCATCAAAGTCACTGTTTAAAGTAGTCACTATGTTTATTAACTCTAAAGCTGAAGTTAAAGAATCATTTCAACTCTCACCAGACTTTTTATTTTTAAGGGGTGCCATTTTTTTTTTTTCTTTTTACAAATGAAATCTATGTTGTAGAAAATATTCACGATATTTTCAATGATGTGCATGTGCTTAACATTAAAAAAACATTGGATTCTAGGTAGGTTATTTTATATACATATTAAGTTTAGCCTCTACTCAAGGACTAAGACAGAGATAATTGAAACTGGAAAGATCTTTTAAATCACAGATACTGCATAAACTGTACTCTGTTTTCTCTTGGATTAATTGATAAATCTACATCTGAAAAGTGATTCATCTATTCTTCTCCCCAGTGAAAAGACTGTTCCAGATCTTCATTCCTCAGACGAGCAGACATTTTGTTCTAGTTTTTAATAAAAATTTAATTGTGACTATATATATATTCAGAACAATTTATTCACCGTGCACAAAACTGTACCTTAAATTTTTCATTCTACAGAGCCCGCTTCATTCATACAAAGTTAGCATTGCCACAATCTCATCACAATGTCAAGAGAAGACTATGGAGATTGCATTATGATGTCAAAATGCAATTGCAAGGAATTTTTATTGCTATCTATGGTCACCACATTTACAATATCAAATTATGATGAAAAGTGTTTCAATGTTTCTCTAGAGATGAAATTATAATGTCAAGCTGATGACATGATGAGGTCAGTACAAATCTTCATAGATCCAATTGCAATGTTCATGAAATGTATGGAGACTGTCATATAAAAATATTAGAAAAAAAAAAAAAAAGTGTACAAAAAACTCCTGAATGCTTTTGTAAACTGTAAGAAAAAGTTGCATAGCCTTCAGAAAACATTCTGTCAAAAGAATTGCAAAACTTCATAGGAAATGTTAGAGTGACTTCTAAAAATTATTTATCTTAATAGTTACCATATCTAAGAAGATACTGTCTCTTCTGGCAAACCTTCCAACAACAGTATCGGGATGTAGTCCTACTCTAGCCCCTTAATCCCAAATGCTGCTCTTACTTTTTCTTCTGCTTCTGTTTTAAATCCATTCCTTCTGTACTCCTATGCAAAAAGGCCATGACAATCTGTATTCTTTCTCAGAAGACAGGATGCAATTTCTTCTTTCAACATTCCAGTCCATGCAAGGTCTGGTCATACTCTTCGTGGATGGATATAAGACATCTTTTAGTAAAAATTATCCTATTCCCTCTCACTTTATTTTCCCAACAGCTATAAAACAAACTTCTCAAATATACACTCTCAAAAATTGTCTTTCTCTGTCACAAGTTTTCTTCTGGTGCTCTTATTTTCTACATATATACTCCTTGATTTTATTCTTCACTTCTGGCTACTGTTAAACTCTACATTCTTATCTTTATTTCTCTGTAATGGATTTCTTACTGGTAGATTTGATTTCTCCATAATATCTACATTTTTTGCAGGTAAAGGTTAAAAAAACAAACAAACAAACAAACAAACAAACAAAAAACATAAAAAGTTCTGGGCAATGTTACTTCTATATAGTTCTTTTATTTCAGTTACTCTACAAAATGTCATGTTTATGATGACCTATTTCCACCTAATTAGATATTCATTTTGAAGTTTGGCAGCACTGTTGTATGCACTATCTCTTTATGCTCTGTTTCTTTTCTTTATTTTTTTTTACTATACTCTTTTTGCTCTCTAGTGCATTCTTTTGTAAATTCTGTCTTCATGACTCCCAGACATTTTGACTCTTATCAGCCTTTGTCCAGTCCTTGTTTTACTTAATTCCCAGTGAATTCATTGCATTTTCTGCCATTATTGAAAACAGCATGGTATTCCCTTAATTTTATTTATTTATTTATTTATCTATTTATTTATTTTTTCATTAAAGCCTTTTGATCCCTCTGCTGATGACATTACCATTGGCAACTGCAAAATGCTCCTCTCACTTAAGACTTGAAACCTGCCTTTCAATGAACTGTCTGCTGCTGCAAGGTTTTGTCACTTTTTACAGTCTTGATGATTTTCTTTTTTGTCTGTACCATAAATATATTTATGTTGTCCATTCCCCAGTCAATTCATGAATAACTCACTGATCTTGTTAAAACTCTTTCAAATTCCAAATTTTCAAGTTGCATTTTCCCCTACTTTGTCATAGCACACAATTTTATCTCAAATGACTTTCTTATTTCCTTCATCTCTCTTTTTACAGTTTGAAAATCACAAATTGCTTTCACTCCTCTTGTGTATTCAGATCAGATTTAGTGCAAATTTATTTCATAAACTCTTTCTTTGATACTACCCAGGAGTAAAATAATATTTAAAAAGAGAAGAATTATAAAAATTTACTTTTCTCTAGACATTATTATATATTTGAGATATGTTACCTTCATTTATATAAACTTTAGTTCATAACCTAGAGTTCAGATCCTCTTTCTGTATTTGTACAGGTAAAAACAAGTGCATTATGGTTGTTAATATCATATTTTAAAAATGCATGTGTAAATAATAATGATATTCCAAACACTTGAATTTATCCACTGGGGGCTAATCTGACTGACCTGGTGCCAATACTTCGGTGCATCGGTGATAGACTACACTTTGGTGATGTCTGCAGGGCACACCCATGTCCATTCTTTCTGTAGATTTTAATCCTTCTCTTTTCTGAGTGTCCAATTCTAAATTAAAAAGGTATTTAAAATCATAACATTGTTACAGTTTTCTAAATTGAGAATGTACAAAGAATTAACTTTTTTTTTTTTTTCCATTTGTTTAAAGATGGAATTTATCAGAATAGCACGAATAACACTATTATCTTCACTGAGGTAGATTATTCTCCCTTCTTCTTAAATAATAAATTATATTGATGCAATTCATCCAGAACACGTCATAAATATTTTAACCTAATGCTAATACCAATCAGCTGGAATGTTAAATGAAAATGCAAAAGAATATATTTATCATCACTTCCTTACATTAGAATCTATCTTTTTCATTTTTTCAGCACCAGTATTTACATGACCTTATTCTCTTAACTACAATGACAGAACAAGATTGTAAGTTCTCTTCCACAGAGTCCACAACATGCGTGTTCATTGGCATTAAGTCATTACAATGTTCCCTTTGATTTTCAATTTCTTTCTCATTTGTATAAGAAATGAATAATTTTACTCAGCTACTGTAAGTTTTAATTTACTGTTACCACTCTGGATTAATATATTACAAAAACATTTTGAGTAAATTTTTGTTTTCAACATCTTTCGAAAAACAGCACTAAAAACATTATCAAATATAATTTAATATTAAGTTCTAAGGAAAAGTTCTACTTGATGTTAAATATAGTACAGCTATAATGACTCGTACTTTCTCTTGGGAAAAAAAAAAAAAAAAGAAAAAAGAAAAAAAAAAGGAAGAATTAAAAAGTAGAACAAACAATATTAAGAATAAAAAGGAAACAGAGCATGTATGTTCTCAGTAATGGAAAGCAGACTGATGAGCTTTGTTCACAAATTCAAGACATTACTTATGACAAACAAATTGCAAAGGCAGGGAATGTAAATAAGTAGAGTGCATCTAAGTAGTAGTATATACATCTTAAGTTAAAATATACAGTACTTTTAAAAAGCAGGGTAGGTTTTACTGGCATTTAATTTAAAGCATTATCAGTTGACCTAGATTGAGGGCCAGTTATGTTTTATATCATATGGACACAGAAACTGATCTACTGTGCAGAGAAGTGAGAAGCCTTCCAGAACTTCACAAACTGTGCATACTCTGGCCTCCACTGCCTTAATGCATTGCTATTTTACTTATATCCATTTGCTGGTGTAGCAAATTACCAATTCTCTCTTCACAAAAGCATCATGAAAATATTTGCAAGGTTCTGCACAGTCACCTTTAAACGTGAGCTGTTACTCAGAGCTATGACAAAGGCAATAATGCATATGTATAAAATAGACAGTGTCATAATCATGGGAAAAGAGACAATTTCCTTTTAAAACAATCCATAAAAGATATATATATATATTTAAAGTTGTTATGAAATGTTAATGTATGTGCTAATCCTGCTGAATAATATTACTACATAGAGCTTATTGTAGATCAGATTTAAATAGCATAGGTATTAAACTGTGTTATTTGGGGCAACAGTTGAATTATGGACTAGGAGAAACTCTGTCCATTATGGCATACTACAGTATGTATTTCTTTGCTTACAAAGCTTACCTTTGGCAAACAGCCTGGATAACAATACCTGTAAATTTATAGAGGGGAGTCCACATACACAGCATGTATGTGGACTGAATAAGCAAAACCATCTGGGGAGTATTTGCTCAAAACAGATCAGATTAAAGAGGAAGATGAGCATAAGTAGTATTAAACAGTTGACATGGAATTACAGATAAATGAAAAAGAGAAAGACTCAACTTGACAGGAAGCAAGAAATAAGCATGATATTTTTCACCTGTTGGGAAAGATCTTGGAGGTGACAGCAGCAGTCAAGAAACTGATAGGAGTGGTTCCACATGCTCATTGCAGGTGCTGTCAGCAGTCATAATCAGTTCAACCATGGATCCCCCCCCAGAGTGTACAACACTCTGGTTGTACAAGGTCTCCTCCTGTGGGCTATTGCTCCTGGAGTAACAAAAGATGGCACAGACTTGGTGCTCAGAGCAGGCAGGGAGCACACATGCCCAGATGATGGGGTCTGCAACCTCCATGAACTATGTGGGTATACACCCCATAGTGGGTGCACCTCTGTACATGTGTGCACACACAATTAGACCTTCTTCAGATTAGTTATAGATAGGTGTTTGGAAATTTGCAGGTGTTTATTAACTTTTCCAAGTTTCTAGTGATGTTTTTCTTTTATTGTACTAATATTGATTCTTAATACATAGTTTATTGATTGCCAGTTAATTGTATGTTGAATAAATTAATAAATCAATTCAATTCTGATTTGGTTTAAATCAAATAATGCAATTATTATGTAGTTTTCCCTTGAAAGGGTATGTCTTCACTTTTCTCAGGAAAATTAATCAAACTATATCTATTTCTCAATGCCTAGACTATCAAACACTTCCACGGTCAAAAACAGAAAAGAAAGAAAGAGAGAGAGAAAGAGAGAAAGAAAGAGAGAGAGAGAGAAAGGGAGAAAGAGAGAGAAAGAAAGAGAGAGAGAAAGAGAGGAAGAGAAGAAAAGAAAGAAGGAAAGGAAGGAAGGAAGGAAGGAAGGAAGGAAGGAAGGAAGGAAGGAAGGAAGGAAGGAAGGAAGGAAGGAAGGAAGAGAAAGAAAAAGAAAAGGAAGGAAGGAAGGAAGGAAGGAAGGAAGGAAGGAAGGAAGAAAGAAAGAAAGAAAGAAAGAAAGAAAGAAAGAAAGAAAGAAAGAAAGAAAGAAAGAAAGAAAGAAAGAAAGAAAGAAAGAAAGAAAGAGAAAAAGAGAAAAAGAGAAAAAGAGAAAAAGAGAAAAAGAGAAAAAGAGAAAAAGAGAAAAAGAAAGAAAGAGAAAAAGAGAAAAAGAAAGAAAGAAGAAAAGATTTTTTACTAATAGAAAGTTAATGGATATTCTAGCTAATTCAGTGGCTTTTTTCTGTGGTTTCAACCGAGATAGCATTATTTTTTTTCCTAGTAGTTGGTATGGTACCGTGTTTTGGATTTAGGATGAGAATAATGCTGATACTGAACAGTACTTAAATTAATTCAAGGACTTTTGTGTTCTCATACTGCACTGCCAGCAAAGGAGCTTGGGGTGCACAATAAGCTAGAAGTCTTTACTTCACTTTGCACCATTTGGAAAAATTTTAGTAAAATTAAAAATTAAAAAAAAAAAAAAAGATTAAGTATTATTGATGAATATTTATAAAATACATAACAAAAATGTAGATGAAAATTACAATCTATATTCATAAGCTAAGTTCCATTGATTACAATGATAAAAATTATTTGTTATATTCACAGTAGGCCAACTTGCACTTTCACCAGTAGTCTTGGATTTCCCTGTATCATGACAAGGCTTTAGTCACAACACATGTAGATACAACGGTAAATGTTATAAAATTCTTAGCAGGGGTTGGTAGGTAGTAACTCAAAATATAATGTAGGTCAATTTTTTCCATTTGTTTGAGCTATGATTTGAGAAAGGCAACTAAATGTCCATAACTCACTGACTTTTTCTGGGAAACTTCTTAAAAAAAAACTGCAGCCTTTATTGAAAATTCTCATGGTCACTTTGAGAACCATCCTCTTGTGTGTCAGTTGCACTTTAACTGGGTTTAAAGGCTGTTACCCCTCCCCTCTCTGGACTCAGAGGTACTCCTTTGTGAGCTGTAATGTGGGCTCTTCAATACATTTCGTTCTATGAATAATTAATGTGTCTCCTGCTCTCACCACTTGATTTCCAGTTATTTGCGTTGCATGCAATATGCTGAACCAGTTTCATAGCTCCTAGACTCAACAGTAGGTTTCCAATCTCATTAAGTGTAATGGGATATGAAAAATAAGTCTATATATTAAAAAAAAAAAAAAGGAGATCTGTAAACCTGTCTCACATTTCTTAAAAGTACTACAAGTAGGACCTCCATGAAAGAAAATATAGGTTCTTCTAAAATATAGTTCTTCTAAAGAACTAGATGATACTATATAGAAAGTCAATATTAGTTTTTTGTTGTTGTTGTTTTGTTATTTATATACATGAAAAAAAATATCCTCTTTTGATATTTTCATTCAATTTCTAAATATAGCTTGGATAGAGTTAGGAAAGCTAAGTTGTTATTTAATATATATTAATGTTATTTAATATATATTAATTAACATCCACTATAACTCGTGGATGACTGAATGAATAAGAGATCTTCAAGAGTTAACCAAAAATACTGACACAGTGAGTACTATGTGAATTACTATGTATTTAAACAGTAAACAAAGTGGACAAAAAGCAGTTGGATGTCATTTTGAGACAAAGTTGTATGTCCTTCTAAGACAAAGTAGATCAAATTCGTTGCTTCCATAAAGTATGAGTCTGAATGTACAGGAGAAATTCTGGGAGCAATTATATCAGAACAGATACAATCAAAAAGAGTAACCACAGGAAAGCAGACCAATAGGCAAACAGAACAGAAAAAAATCTAGACCATTCTTGAAGCAAGTAGAAGATTCAAGGAACTTTATATTTCTGAGGTACTGAATTAAAATGATAGTTGTGAAAACATTTAACAAGAGTTAACATATTAAATATTTTCATTTACTATTTTAAAAATCTTTCCTCAGTTTCAATGAACCAGCTATCTGAGGAAAGTTGTTTTTCCTGTAAATGATCTGATGAAACATTTGATTTATTCATTACAGTTTAACCAATTAACTTGAGTTGATTATATATATATATATATATTTGCAAAGAAGAGAAGGAATATCTAATTTTGTTCCTAGAGAGATGTAAATTTGAAATCATTGCACTGGTTTCACTGACTTCTAGTTTACAGTTGTCTTTGTTTCATCTGAGATAGGTTTAATGTTATTCATAATGGCTTCTATAGTGCTGTGTTTTAGATTTAAGAAAAAAATAATGGTGATAACACACTGATGTTTAATTTGTTCTTGAGCAATGCTTACCTTAAGTCATGGACTTTTCAGCTTCCCATAACACCCTGCCAGCAAAGAGGCTGGGGGTACATGTGAAATAGGGAAGGGACACAACAACAACAGATGACCCAAACTGGCCAAAAGGATATTTCACATCTTTTGATGTTATGTAGTACAATAAAATTGGAAGGGTTGTCCAGGGGGACTGTCACTGATCTGGCTGGGCATCAGTCAGAGGATGGCAAGCAGTTGTGTTGTGCTTCACTTGTTTTGTATAGGCTTTATTATTGCTATTAATATTACTATTAATAATTACATTCCCTTCCTTTTCTGTTCTAATATGCTGATTTTATCTTAACCCTCAAGCTTTACCTTTTCACAGCTCTCTCCTCCAACACAAAGTGGAGAGACTGAGTGAAGGGCTGTGTGGTTCTTAGTTGCTTGCTGGGTTAAAACACAACAGACTCTAATTTTGTTTAGCTTTGTCTTTTCCACACCTTATTCATTAGAGACTGTTCAAATTATTTCAATAACTAATTACCATACTATTCATGTTGCTAAATTGACAAAACTTATTTACTAAATGTAAAGTTCAACCTACCACAATTATCAAATTAATACAGGGAAAACAAACAAACCAACAAAAACCTATCAATGATTTTTTTAATTTTCAACAGAAATATTTTTTTTAATTCAATTCCATAGTATGGCATTATTGGAAGAGAAGAATGCAATTGGAAGAGAAGAACGTTATGAGGAGTAGTCATCATGAATTCACCAAGGGGAAATCATGCTTGACCAAACTCGTTGCCTTCTATGAAGGCATCACCAGCTGGGTAGATGGGGGGAGAGCAGTGGAGGTCATCTACCTTGACTTTAGCAAGGCTTTTGATACTGTCTCCCATGATATCCTGCTAGCAAAGCTGAGAAAGTGTGGGATAGAGGAGTGGGCAGAAAGATGGGTTGAGAACTGGCTGACTGGCTGAGCTCAGAGGGTGGTGATTGGTGGTGCAGAGTCGGCCTGGAGACCTGTGACTAACAGTGTTCCCCAGGGGTCGGTGCTGGGTCCGGTCTTCTTCAACATCTTAATTGACAACCTAGATGAGGGAAAAGTGTCCACCCTCAGCAAGTATGCCGATGACACAAAGCTGGGAGGACTGGCCAACACACCAGAAGACTGTGCTGCCATTCAGTGAGACCTGGACCGGCTGGAGAGCTGGGCAGGAAGAAACCAAATGAAGAGCATAACAAGAGCAAGTGTAGAGTCCTGCACCTGGGAAGGAACAACCGCACTTACCAATACAGGCTGGGGGACGACCTGCCGGAGAAGAGCTTTGTGGAGAAGGACCTGGGGGTCCTGGTGGATGACAGGTTGACCATGAGCCAGCAGTGTGCCCTCGTGGCCAAGTGGGCCAATGGGATCCTGGCGTGCATTAAAAGGAGTGTGGCCAGCAGGTCAAAGAAGGTGATCCTCCCCCTCTATTCTGCCCTGGTCAGGCCTCACCTGGAGTACGGTGTCCAGTTCTGGGCTCCCCAGTAAAAAAAAGACAGGGATCTCCTGGAAAGAGTCCAGTGGAGGGCCACAAAGATGATACTAGGCCTGGAGCATCTTCCCTATCAGAAAAGGCTGAGAGACCTGGGTCTGTTCAGCCTGGAGAAAAGACTGATAGGGGATCTAATTAAGGTTAAAAATATCTTAAGTGTGGGAGAGAGAGGGATTTGGCCAACCTCTTTTCAGTGGTCTGTGGGGATAGGACAAGGGGCAATGGCCACAAGATAGAGGACAGGAAGTGCCGCACCAACATGCGAAAGAACTTCTTCACAGTGAGGGTGACGGAGCACTGGAACAGTCTGCTCAGGGAGGTTGTGGAGTCTCCTTCTCTGGAGTTATTGAAGGCCCATCTGGATGCCTGCCTGGGCAGCCTGCTCTAAGGAACCTGCCTTGGCAGGGGGGCTGGACCTGATGATCTTTCAAGGTCCCTTCCAACCCCTTCAATTCTGTGACCCTGTGATTATTATTTACTTTTTATTTCTTTAAGGTTAAAAATCAGGACTCATTACTTTTTGATCTTAAATATCATTCAGCTTCCTTTCTAAAGATTTGAGGAGTAAAAAAGCCTTGCTTAGGGACTGCAGTCTTTACCTTTCAACTAAAGCCTGAGAAATTTGACCTTACTACTACTCATTTAAATTTCCAGGTTCATACACCAGTGATGTATAGTAAAATTGTAGTTTTGTGGGTGAGTGGAAGTGATATGTCCATCTCAAGAGCTGAAATAAGGATGGAGAAAACAGTGGGTGTATGACAATTTCTCTTCCCTAAAAGGAGACCTGACATCTTGAATTCTCGCTTCTTAATGGCATCTCAATATCTTTTGGAATACAGTGCAAAGCCAGCATGAATCCTAGGATTTGAATATTAAACCTAGGATCCATCCAGCCCATTCTCCCACCTCCATCAGTGACAGTAGTTGCCAAAAAAAAAAAAAAAAAAAAGTGCAAAAACAGAGTATGACAGAACAAGAGAGAAAGCAGTTAGTGATATTCTCATAGAACATTCTCTCAAGTTCTAGGAAACAAGTTACGTGATTACATACAAAAGTATAAATGAATTCCACACAGAAATATGACTCAACATATATTTATTCTGAAATATGGGAAAAGCATATATATATAAATGAATTGAAAGTCAGAATGTGCAATATACATTTAAAGCTAAATGTAAAATTGTATAGATATACTTTTTTGTTGTTGTTTTTGAAAACTTACATGCTTTCTAATTTATTCTCAATTATGTAAATACATGTATCAATAATAACTGTATGTGTAAATAAAACGAACTGTGTACTTTTTTTTTTTTTTTTCCCCCTTTGATTACTTGTAAATGCAAGATGAAATCCTGGTTTACCTTAGCCACAGAAGGTCTCAGAGATCAAGATAAAATGCTCTCTAATTTCATTATAAAGTATAAGATAATCCTAACATAGCACCATATATGTCAACAGAACTACTCGTGTGAGTAGAAGCATCGGGATTCATTACATGTTTTGTTTAAAATTTCCTGTAAATTTAATGAGGATTTATGTTTGAAATTTCCTTGTTAAAACACAATTTTCAGTCAGATTCTGTGCTGCATATGGATAAATATTAACAAGACTGTTACTGGAAATAGTTATATCTTACTGCTTTACACAGCATGGACACTGAGTCCTCTCCTTAATTAGCGCAGGTTCTAAATGGCTGTCCAGTTATAGGCTCCCAGTGGTAGCAGGCTGGTGGGGTGGCGGGTGAAGGAGGAGGCCAGTCCCAGCCTGTTCGAATCAGCTCTGACTGAGAGGACCTGGTGTGCGCCAAGGCCTCAGGCAGTTGGAGCAACTCATGGTGTCCCTCAGTAGGTGTATTTATGAAACCAGCATCCATGATGGTTGGGTGTGGGTGAGACGCATACTCCTGAGGGGACTGTAGCCATCGGCAGCCTGTTCTGGAGTGGGGACAGTTATGAGGGACTGCAGTGACCTCAGGCTCCTCTTGTTATCTCACTTCCTCACCAGAGGGGTTTTCATGAACTGTATGTAACCCTTGGTGAATATAAGGCCAATTAAAATTGAAGAAGGGGAGATCATATATTGATGTGTTTTAATAATTGTATTCTTGTTTTTCTGAATGCCCAAGTCAGTGATCAAAAGTCTGTTTTTATTAACAATAAATTACATATAATACTCCAACACATGACTGTTTTAACGTTGGCAAGGTTTTTGCTGGTTTATAAAGCCTACTGCACTTGTGTTCTGTTACTCTCTCCAGTGCTGATACGTGATTAAAGTCTTGGCTTAAATAAGGTTTGTATTTATATAAAAATGGGCCCTAGAGGTGCAAGATGTTTCCCTTAATGAACAGCTGAAGAAACAGAACATTTAAAGATTTCTTGTCTTTGAATGATCTTATTTCCTCTCTACCTGGTATTTTCCTCACTAACCTTTCTAAGAAATTCATGCCTACCTAAATGTATAAATTAATTTTTTATATTTAATCATTTCTCCTCTCTTCTAGTGTTACATATATCCCTCCAGGAATACAGAGATGCTCTAGGTATTGCCACACTGAAAGCATTACTTAATTCTTCTACTTCTACCTAGCTAATTTCTGTTACATCAACGTATACATGTCATTTTGTAAAAATGGTGAATGAATTGAAACATCAGGAAGTACATTTCACATTTTTGGTTCTGTATTAGGAGACACAATATGTTATAAAAATTTTACATTTTTTTTTCACTTTAAAATAAAAATAAATGATTTTCTATAATTGTTATCTATAACATAATAAGATGACAAAGTTTTACTCAGTCATTAATCAGAAAAAAAGTCTGCATGAAAGGTAACAGAAAATTGTGTAACATATTCAGGTCAATGCAGATCGGAACACATTAATTATCTCCATAGTAATGCATACAGGTTTTCAGAAAATGACATTTAATTAAATCTTCAGCTATTGTAATGTCATTATGTATATGTACTCTGGAAAGAGGAAGCAACAGTTCCTCAGAAACTCTGCACTTGTGAGGACAATAGCCAGGATTTCTGTATGATCTCCTGATCTTCTTGTATGACTAGGTGACCTGCTTAGTGAAAGGGGAAAAGCTTTGGATATTGTCTACTTAGAATTCCAAAAAGCTTTTGACACTGATTCCCACAGCATTCTCCTGGAGAAACTGGCCTTTCATGGCTTGGAAGGAAACATTTTTGATGAGTTTAAAAAAATGGCTGTGTGGCTGGGTCCAAAGAGTCATGGTGAACGGAGTTAAATCCAGATGAAGGCCAGTCACAAGTGGTGTTTCCTAGGGCTCATTACTGGGTCCAGTTCTCTTTAGTATCTTTACCAGTGATCTAGATGAGGGAATCAAGCACACCCTCAGTAAGTTTGCAGATGACACCCAGTTAGGCATGCGCGTTGATCTGCTCAAGGGTAGGAAGGCTCTACAGAAGAATCTGGATAGGCTAGATATATGGGACAAGCCCAGTTGTCTGAGGTTCAGCAAGGCTAAGTGTCAGGTTCTGCACTTGGGATGCAACAACCCCATGTGATGCTACAGCCAGGGGAAGGAGTGGCTAGAAAACTGCCTGGTAGAAAGGGACCTGGGGGCATTAGTGCTCAGGTGGCCAAGAAGACCAACAATAACCTGGCTTGTATCAGAAATAGTTTGGCAAACAGGACTAGGGAAGTGATTGTTCCTCTGTACTCAGCTCTGGTGAGGCTGCACCTTGAATACTGTGTTCAGTTTTGGGCTCCTCACTACAAGAACATCAAGGTGCTTGAGCATGTCCACAGAAGGGCAATGAAGCTGCTGAAGGATCCAGAGAACAAGTCTTTTGAGGAGAAGCTAATGGAAGTGGGGTTATTTAGCCTAAAGAAAAAAAAAAAAAAAAAAAAAAAAAAAAAAAAAAAAGCCTCAGAGATGTTAGTGTTCTCAACAACTACCTCAAAGAAGGTTGTAGGGGGGTGGGGGTCTGTCTCTTCGGTCTCTTTTCCCTAGCAACAAGCAATAGAACAAGAGGAAATTTCCTCAGGTTGCACCAGTGGAGGTTTGGGTTCAATATTAAGAGAAATTTCTTTACTGAAAGGGTTGTGAAGCATTGGAAGAGGCTATCCAGTGAAGTGGTTAAGTCATCACCCCTGGAGATATATAAAAGTCACGTATATGTGGTGCTTAGGGACATGGTTCAGTGGTAGATTTGGAAGTGCTAGGTTAACAGTTGCACTTGATGATCTTGGAGATCTTTTCTAACCTAACTGATTCTATGATTCTGTTCAACAATTCTGACAAAAGTGTAGCATATGAAAAAGGGTATGAATGAGAGGGGAAACATCTTATTGATTTTTAACTGTAGGCTTCCTCTAGTAACAAAAAAATACCAGTTGAAAAGAACATTACTGAGGTATCTGATTCCCCTTAAATCCAGTAACATTCTACACAGCCACAAGAAATAAATGGAAGGAATACCTATTTTGGATGTACCTTTTTTTTTTTTTTTTTTTTTTTTCTTTTCCCCTCTTTTTTTCCCTCTACTTAGTCTCTGAAAAAAGTACTGTAATATAGAATCAGAGAATCAGAGAAGCATTATGGTTGGAAAAGACCTTCAAGATCATCTGGTCCAATGATCACCCTACTACTAATGTCACCCACTAAACCATGTCCCTAAGCACCACATCCAGCCTTTCCTTGAACTCTCCCAGGGACAGTGATGCTACCACTTCCCTGGGCAACCCGTTCCAATGCCTGACTACTCTTTCTGAGAAGAAATGTCTCCTAATTTCTAATTTCCCTGTTGCAACTTGAGGCCATTCCCTGTAGTCCTATCACTAGTTATCTGTGAGAAGAGGCTGATCCCCAGCTTCCCACAACTTCCAGGACCTCGATGTCCTTCTTGTAGTGAGGGGCCCCAAACTGAACACAGTTCTTGAGATGCGGCCTCTGGTGCAGTCACCAGAGCAGAGTACAGGAGAACGATCACCTCCCTGGTCCTGCTGGCTTCACTATTCCTGATACAAGCCAGGATGTCATTGGCCTTCTTGGCCACCTGTGCCTGCTGTCTGGGAGGTAACTAGTAGGTGAGCTGGTCTCCAGAGTGGTGAGGGATACTCTGCCCTTCCTGCAAGGACTTCCAAATCCTGGCTTCTCCCTCAGCTGCCTTGATTGGCCTCAATACAGAAAAACACCTGCCCACCACGACCCCCTGTTCCACGGCAACATGTGATTGCCTTGGAACCGATCATTGTCATAATTCCCTGATCTGGAGTGTTAGATCTTCTGCTGGCAGTGGTATCAGGCCTTATTCATGGAAGCTTCCCACTGGGAAAAAGAAGACTAAAATAATACATTACTGCTGTTTTTGTGGGACTATGTTCCATCATCAGTATATGCCTGGCAGATGGCAGAACCAGAAGAATTTTAGGACACCTGTGAATGCAGGATACAGAATAACATTACAAAATTATACATCAAAAACTATTAAATTTGTATTTCAAATTCCTAAAATTCACATACCCTATTTTTAGTCAATTCCTTCAAGCTTTCCAAGTATATATATATATGTGTATATATATATGTAATTTGAAAATAAAATTATTAAAATTCAAATATCATTGTAAATGGGATGAATATCTCTAAGGCACAGAAGTTCTTTAATATATATAATATATAATAACTTATTTCAACAGCTATTGAGTTTCTACTATTATCTACTCTAAATGTGTGTTTTGTGTTGTCTTTGTCCACTGTCATGAACTAAGACTTGGCTAAGTGACTTGTTCAAATGTTTCTTCTTTTTTTCATTAAATCCACAATAAGAAACAACTCTCACTAGTATGTTGAAATAGTTCAGTAAAGGGGGAAGGAGAGAATACTAGTTTAAATAAATAAATAAAAGTAATAAACCTAAACATAATAATAATAATAGTAAATAATATCCCCCTGTTAAATTCAAGTGTAAGTTCAAAAATGTTTACAAAACATTTTTAAAAAATCACAATTTCAAATCATTTTAAAGTATTTAAAGCTCATCTTACCTTGTTTATCTTTATACAGAAATAATGTTGGAGAGTGAATTCTCATCAATTTTATTTTTTTTAAGGCTCCACAATCTATATTCAAATTTTGTATGTACCACATCATGTATCATGTCTGTTCTCTGTTTTGTTTAACCCAATACCTAGCAGATTCATTTTTCTGACTTTCTTTTAAGGCATCTGATATATTTTAAAACTAGCTTTGCAGTGTGTGCTGAGATATTTTGCTTTATTTTATTTTTATTTTTTTTAATCTTCCCTAGAGCAGCAGTTCTTGATTATTTCTTCACTTGTCTTTAAAAATGCCTTTGTTCTTCCTGTGTGTTTGTGTCTCCTTACTTGTGACATTCCTTCTAACTATGTTTCCCTTAATTGGCAGGTTTGCATTTGAGTTTCCTACATTGAATGACCCCTTGTTCCTCATTCTGCAGTGTCAGGAAACAGAAATGTCATTGCTGATTAGGGGCCTGAACCCTCTGCTCCTCCTTCTCATACAGTAGGCAATCTTGTTCTGTACACACTCTAGCTGCAGGGTCAGCCTTAGGGGAACTCTAAACAAGTGTCCACATGGGATACCAAAGTGGAAGGGGCACTGATAGGGGCAAGTATTCTTTGAGCTCATTTGTCTACCACAGAAAGTCACTTCTGTCCCTTTAAATGTAAAATGTCCACTGGCATTGCCCAAGTGTCTACCCTTTAACCACATGGAAGCATTTTTGTGCCTCTGGCTTGCTACACTTGTGCATCAGAGACGCTTAATAACATCTCTGCCTAACAATGTGACACTGGGTTGTACTTCTAATGGTTGTCTTTCCTCTGAAAAGAGAAACAAAAGCTTTCATTTTTGGTTCTGAAACCCTCTTTTAAACCAACTCTGACCTCATCCAGGGCACTATTATCTAGTCTTGCTTGGGGCACCAGAAACTGGTTGAAAATCTCTCTGCTCTGTGTACAGAGTGCATCCTACCTGACAACTGAGTGGAAACCTCTGCTTTTTCCACTTTTGCTCTTCACCTAGGGAAGTGGAACAAGCCAAGAGAGGAAGAGAAACTACACAGAAAAGATCAGAAGGTAGGGCCTTCAAGTGGCATGGAACATGCATAAAACCAGACCTTCCTAAACCAAAGGCTATTGCAAAACAGACAGAAACTAAAAAGAGGGGAGAGGGAATAACACTTCACTTCCTACTATATCTATAGCCTAAAGGAAATCCATAGACAGTCTTCAAGGATGAGGGAATGAAAGTGAAAAACAAAGGAGATCCACAGTTATCTCCTTTGGCAACAATGGAGAAAACTGATTTTGCTTAGAGTATTTCCAGTGTAGTGCTGGCCACAGAGCAGTTGTATAGCCACAAGATTAACGTAGTTGTGTAGTCACAGGCAGAACTTGTCATCTGCAGGAATGCCATATCCAAAACAAAACTATCAATCTCTCACATAAGGTGTAGCATATTAATCTGATTTTCATTTTAATTATTTAAATAATATTTAAAATATAATGTATAAAAAGAAAACAAAGAAAACAAAACAAACAAGCAAACAAACAATCACATTTTTTTAAAGGTGAATTTCTATGTGGGTATTTTGCAATAGGCACGTACACAGGTCTATCATTCCATAAATCTGTTACTAAGATATACTTTCAAGCAATTTATTAATTATATATCTTCATTTTAATAAATTTTGAGATAGAAATAGAGATAAGAGAAAAAAGAAAATGAAAGATCATTTTCTGTTTGATTTTTTATAGGTAAAATGCTATATACAATGTACAGGTGCCAGAGAGCCATTTGTGTACATATTGTTTTAGTAAATAAAACCCTTTACCTATTTCATGAAACTGTCCTTTGCAAGATACATAAAAATCAGCCCTTCTTTACTAGCCTGTCATTAAAAATCCCATGACACTTTTCACAAAAGAATGGCTATTAACTACAGAATTCTGGCCAAAGTCCAAATCACTTTGTGGCTATCAAATCCCCTGTTGGAAAAAAGTATTCTGCACTTTCTTCAAAACCTTTCTGCATAGAGCATCAGATTGTATCTAATAGGCAGTATCATTTTGATAAGGGTTATATGGTCTTATAAGATATCAAAATGATTAAATTATCCATACAGAAAAGCATTTTAAAATTTGAGATTTGAAAACAAATCATTTGTCTATTGATATGTCCTTTTAATTTTATTTTTTATTTTTTTTTCCCTCGGGTATTTTCAATAATAAGCTTATACTTAATATGGTGATATTTGTTATCCAATATACCATCAGTACCTGAAAAACATGGGAAGGTAATTCATCAAGAAATCAGTCCTAGAGTTCGCCCTTGTATTAAGTAATTATTTTAATTAACTTCACTGTGGAAAAAATAAATAAATAAATAAATAAATAAAAGACTAACTTCTTTAGATAAGAGGCTTTGAGAACATTTGGTTATTAAAAATGTTATCTTACTATGGAATGTATGCTCTATCAACTATAGCTAACTAGGTCATCTGTAAGAGTTAAAAGAGTTTTTTCTTCTACCTCATACAGTTCAAACATATGTACTGTGATCTATGCTGTGTCTCCATGACATGTTGGTAGCACTGGTTGATGGTTAGCCTACAAGTGTCCCAGACCAAGACAGATCCAGAATAATACCCATTTCATGAAGCTTTTCATATTTTTTTCAGCTGCATAATTAACCCTTCATTTTCTTGAACACTGATGTGTCTAGAAATTATCACATATATTCCTTTAATGTTTGCTTCCTAATGTTACTTAACACATTCATCAAGATGAGTTGAACTCAAGGGGTGTAGAATGGGCTGACATTCTTGTAAGTAGTAGGTAGTGAGCAACCCTGATCAACTAAGGCTGTTTCTAAGAGTTTCAGAAGAGGTTCATATTACGCCTGACACCCTTCAATATTTATCAATTGCCTGGGAAGCAAATATAAAATCAGTGCTGATAAAATGTATGGGATGGCACAAAGATTGGCACAGTAGTAAATAATGAAGACAGACACTCATGGAAAGTGATCTGTATTACTTGATGACTGAACTTGATTCAGAAAATGTACATTCTAATACAGCCAAAGTCAAAAATATATTTACAGGAATGAACTTAAAACAGGGCAGACTTTAATAAAGTTAAAGTTAATTTTAGTTAACTAAATTTAGGACATACAGCACAATAAAGTTAATTTTAGTTATAAAGTTAATAAAGTTAATTTTAGTAAATTAATACTAAATTTATTATTTAAATTAATACTAAATTTAGTAAATTTAGTAAATTAACTTAATAAAGTTAATTTTAGTTATTTAATAATTTTAGTTTGCTGTAGTGATAATACATAGTGTATGTATTGTAGAAAAGATGTGCATGAACATATGGGAGAGTAAAAGAGAGGAAAAGAATGTTCCTCTGTTTTCTCCTGTGTCTGCCAACTTTTTTTTAAGAATGGACTGATTTTTTAGCCTTTTATTTATATGTGTTTCTTTTATTTATATTTGTGATTCTGAGTTTCCAGTTTTTAGGGGAAGGACAAAAGTGAACATAGTCCCATCTCAAGATGTCACCAAATTTGGTTCCCATTTCAAGAGAATCATAAACTATCCACTGGGAAAAAAAAAAAAAAAAAAAAAAAAAAAAAAAAAAAAAACTCCAAAAATAAAAACAAAACATTCACCATTGACAAATAATCCAATATAAGCCTCCAGCTAAATGCTGTGGCAAAAAGTGACAGGCTGATCTGTTGACATCTAAAGGGAGAATGGTGAGTAGGATTAGAGAGGCAATTTTATCTTTGTTGTTCCAGTCAGCATTTTCAAAACACATTACTGAAAACTTTGAAAGGGTACAGAATAAAAATGATTCAAGCTCTGGAGACAAAGGTCACACGTGAGAGACTTAAATAACTTCATGCTTAGATCACCCCCACCCCCCACCCCCCCCCCCCAAAAAAAAAAAAAAAAGAGAGAGAAAGAGACCCAGGGTACTTTATAACTTGGTGCGTTTTACTTTCAAGGGTAGAAAGAATTGACTCTTAACGTCTTTGTAATCTGGCAAAGAAAAGCTAAGGATAATTATTATAAATATGTAGGATAGGGATAATTATTATATTTATTTAACTACTCTGAACAGGGGCAAATTAAAATAGATATATATATATGGTTTAAGTTCCCTCGGTTCCCTCACTGATGAGGGAAATAGATTGAAATAGATTAATAATTTAATTATTGCTGTTTTTTTTTTGGGGGGGGGGAGGGAGGGGGGCAGTGTTGTGCATGCACGCTCTGTTTTGGTGAAGATGTGCTGCTTTGCTGGAAAATTCAAATTGTTGTGTTCAATGCAGCAATAACTAAATGACAATCTAGAACTTCCTTTACACAGGGAATTACCCTGGAGGTCTCATGGTCTCTTTTTGGCCTTAAACTGTACAAAAAAAAAAAAAAAAAAAAAAAAAAAAAAGTCAAATTGGGTTAATGGGCCTGAAAATTTTTTTCACTCTTTTTCCATTTGAAATCTCACCAGTTCTGAGGCTTTTCTAGGGCAAGTAGCTAAAACTTCTCACGAAATCTTTGATTCAGGGATATCCCATAATATGTGACTGTATAATAACAGGCAGCATAAAGCAATACCAGATGTGAAGTTTCCAAGAGTAGCACAAGAGTAGCATGAAAGGACGGTGTCAGTGCAAGCATGAAACATGAAAAAGAAAAGAAAAAAAAAAAAAAAAAAAGATAAAAAAGATATAGTCAGTCTTGGGAGGAGAAGGAAGAATGATATGGAACAGGAAGGAGAGAGACCTCCAAGGATTAGTTTGAATAAATCTGAGATTAGTATCCAAACTTGGTATTTCTCCAAACTAAATTTCTAAGCTTTTAGAGCTTCATCCACCCATCACAATTCTAGGTTACTCCTTAAGACACAAGCTGCCAAGGTCATGACAGTTAAGGGGCAGAGGAGGAGGCTATTAAAAAATCCCAAAGCTTTTAAATAGTAATTTATGCTAATTATGTTTGTGCAATAATTTGTGCTGTATGTCCTAACATGGAATGTCTCCATAGTCTCCATCTGTTTATCATCTAAGATGTGTTAGCAAGATGTGACTGACTGTTCATCATGCAGCTCTCCCACAGCATGTAACAGTCACTGTAATAACATGTACAATAGAAATAAACTACTTGATCCCTCATTAGAAAATAAATTATACTGCCCTCATACATTTATTTTACTTGTAAAACATTCTAATAATGCTCATGAAAACATTTACCCACAAGAAAATCACATAGTTAAATATGATCCAATGCATACATTGCTACCTAAAGCTCCTTGGAATAATTCCTTCAGCCTGCAGATAGAAGGTTTATAAATCCATCTTCGGCATTTTTCCAGTAGTGTTATTAAGCTCTTGGAATCTCCCCTTTTCTGTGTTTCCTTTATGTGTTTCTTGTCATTCCAGTATCTCCAGGTTCCTCAGTTTTCACCCAATAAACAGATACTGGCACAATTTTAACCAACTATTATATAATGGGGTTTATTGTGTATTAAGTTACCATTTTTCTTAAGTTTATCTTAACCTTTATACTTTAACTGAAGTTTTATTTCATAATAGCATGGTGAACAACATTTTTGGCAATTTATATTTTCTATCAGAACCGATTTCTTTCAGTATTTTAGCAAGTAACCTTTATAACAGCACTGCCACCATAATTCTGGATCTCAAAATTACAAGTATTTTATAATCTCATGAATGAAACCTTAGTTCAAATATTTATAGGAAAACAAACAACAACTAAAAAAAAAAAAAAAACACCACTCAAAAAAAAAAAAACTAACAAGCAAACAAACAAACAAAAAACAGATAGTCTGTCAAGATTATGGTGCTCCACTGCTCTATGCCAATGGAATTATTCCTTGAGTTACATGAGAAAAATATGTATTAATTTGGAAGAAGGAGTGATAGACTCCAAATAATCTCATGCAGCAGCGAATTAATTTTGTTAAATTATGCTTATTATTCATACTTCTCCAAAATCTAATGATCAAACACTTTAATCTTAAAAAGTTCAACGAGAAGGCTGATGTTTTGGATCCAAGACTTGCCAGTCAGAAAAAGCATCTTACTCTTTTCTTTCCTTACACATCCTTAGATGCGTTCCCCTTTGCCACAGAGAACAAACAAGCAAACAAACAAAAACTCCAAATCTAAAATCTTTATTATTTATTGGCTAAATGCATCTTATTTTAAATAATGTGAGTCACATTACCATGAATATGAATAAAGACTGAACTTTATGTCTCAAGAATTTACTCACTTAAAGGCATTGTTTTGTATTTCTAGCTCTTCCCATTTGAAATAGACTCCACAATGCATATAATTGTATTTATTCAGTAGGCAGCCACAAATACTGCAAAATTGGCAAAAGAGGTGTAAATGTTGCCCACTGATCTTAATGAGGTGTTAACTTTAAAGCCTTAACTTTGAAACTTAATTACATCTACACTAACTACAAGTACAACTAACCACTTTGGTGCCAATGATGAATATGTTCAGCCAGACCTGTCCAGTATGCCTAAATTTTCTTGAAGGAGTCAACAGTCAATAGACTGTTTATGACATTTTAATGGAGGCTGCATGGAACTATGAAAAAAAATATGCTATAGGTGAAGCACAGTATTCTTCCATTCTATTTCAAAAGACTCATTTAAATAAATACACATAAAATGCATTTTTCACCAAAACTAAGCAAACCAACCAACCAAAAAAAACAATCAACCAACCAACCCACCCCAAATTTCCAGTCAAATTAATACATTCCATTCTGAATAATAAAAATGAAATGTCTGACAGTCACTTACACAACCCTTTTTCATATAAGTTTTATCCATAGACTTTTAATTTAACAAGATTTAGATAATTATTTAGATAATTTCAACAAGATTTAGATAAGATCTGGCAAGTCATAACTCACTTCCCAAATAGTTAATTTAAATCACATATTTAGTATTAAGTAGCAGCAGTATTGTTAAGGGCAATCAGTAAATTGCAATGAGTTATCCCATATCCTGGAGTTAAAAACAAACAAACAAACAAAAAAGTAGTAATGCTTTTTTTTTTTTTTTTTTTTTTCTCAACATTTTTAAATTAATTTTGCTATTCGTTTATTGGATATCTTGTAAAGAACTCTTAATTCGCAAAAACTTGAGATCACTTCACCAGCTTTAGAATTTATAAATAAGAAGTATTCTATCCATTTCTGAAATTATTTCAGTACTCGCACAGAATAATAGTAATTCTTTAACTACTTACAGGAATATTACATGCAGTTTGGCATTTCATTCAATTAAAACTGAAGGAGATGTTAAGTAGACAAAATATAATTTACCAGAATAAACTTTTATGGATAAAAGTACCATAATTAGTACAAGAAAAAAGTATTTTCTGAAATAATTTCAGGTAGTAAGAAAATACATTTTTCTCTGTTCTGGGACACAGAAGAGTATCTTTCAGCCCCACAATCCATAAAACAAGTGGCAGTTAGAAAACCTATTGGTCAACATCAACCCTTCCACCAGCCTTTCTCCTTTTTCCATCCATAGTTTATTGAAATTATTATTATTATTATTATTATTATTACTGTTCTTCAGCAAGTGACAAATGCTCAAGTCCTCTGTATAACAGAACTCCAATATTTTACGTCAGTTAAGCCTGATGTTACCTTGTGAGTGTAAAGTACTGAGGGGGGTGGGGGAGGGAAGGGACGACACATAGAAGTTATACAAAATAGGTCTTCAACTAATGCTGTTTTGCTGAGTGCTAGTCCAGAAATATGTAACATCTTTCATACATACTGAAGTCTTCTGTATAAATATTTAATTATTACTTTAATTCCTGTAGCAGTATAGATGTAGTGTAGGTGTAGTAATGAAACAAAACATAAGCATGAAAATAGCAGTAGGAACAAGACTGAATCTTACATGAAGAGGAAACTATTGTAGAGGAGTCACTAGTGATATTTTCTTCTAATTATCTCCTAAATCCTATCCTATCAGAATTTAGGTTTTTGCTAATGCTGTTGAGGTTTTCTGCTATGCATCTGCTCCATCAGGGAATGTCAGGGGATCAATACAAAAACCAAAAGGGCTCTTACACTACCAGTGGCACAAGCAGTAGTGAGAATACTAGTGAAAGAGGGCAAAGTTTTTTGTTGTTGTTGTTGTTGTTGTTGTTTTTTGTTTTCACTTCAATCATAATTCTATTTTCCACTGCCACCTTTTTTAAGCTCTTAATATTATTTCCACAGCTTGATGGGTTTTACACTTTCACTACAAACATATGTAAAGAAAAAAAAAAAGGCACAAACAAAAAACAGGTTGTTGCTGTTAAATGTAGATCCTACTATGTTTTGCTAAAGGTGTGAGTCACTTTACTACGCATAATTAAAACTCCCATGTTCTATGATCATCTTCACCATTCATGCAGCTGACCCCGCTGAAACAAGCTGAGAAACAGTGTTCAGTTTTGAGATTCTATTGCTCTAACATTACATATACTTAATTACATTAAAGCAGTGCAGGAGAGAAATAATAAGGAAAATAAAATAAAATAAAATAAAATAAAATAAAATAAAATAAAAAGTAAAATAAAATAAATCCACAATTCTTTAATCAAAATAATGCACAGTCTTCACAGGCTTCAATTTTTCTGTTGTTCTTATAGTATTATAACACTTTTTTGCAATGACATTTTCTAATCTTTATCTCAAAGTAAAAGAATAAGAAGAGCAAAACCAGTAGTGGTTTTACTGGAAACTTCTTCCTCTGTTATGTTTTACAAAAGCTATGCAATCTTGAAGACTACTTTTCACATCTCATCAACTCCTGTTACAGTTTAACCCATCCGCAGCCAAGCACCACACAGCTGCTTACTCCCCCTTCTCCTCCCCCCTCGCTGTCTGGGAGGGGGGAGAGAATCAGAAAAAATGAAGCTTGTGGGTTGAGATAGAGACAGTTTATTAGGACAGAAAAGAAAGGACAATAACAATAATGATAACAATACTACTAATAGTAATGTGTACAAAACAAGTGATGCACAATGCGATTGCTCACCACCCACTAACCAATGCCCAGCAGTCAGTCCCCAAGCAGTCAGTCCCCCTCCCCAGCTAGCCACCCCATGTTAATTGTTCAGCATGATGTCACATGGTATGGACACATGGTATGGACACTTTGGCCAGTTTTTGTTAGCTGTCCTGGTTCTGTCCCCTCCCAGCTCCTGCTGCACCCCCAGCCTGCCTGCTGGCAGGACAGAACGAGAAGCTGAAAAGTCCTTGTCTTAGTGTAAGCACTGCTCTGCAACAATTAAAACATCAGTGTGTTATCAACATTATTCTTATCCTAAATCCAAAACACAGCACCATACCTGCTACTGGGAGGAAAATTAACTCTATCTTAGCTGAAACCAGGACACCTTCTTATTCATTCCATTTCAGTACTTTTAAAGCTGATGGTACTGCTCCAGAACAGTGAAGCAAGAAATATGCACACATTTGCCTCTTTCTTCCACTGCAAGCTTACTTACCCTTTTTTCTCTATGCCAACTCTCCATATTTTTTTTTCCTGACCCTAGTATTATATTGATTTTGTTCGTGAATAAATATTTCATGATGGATGAGTCCTAGTCTTAAATACCAACGTTAAATTTTATCTGCCAGAAGTTTACATATACATTTGGGAGAATTATTTTGCTAAATATATAAAGATGTTGAAATCTTACTTCTATGGATTAAATGAGAAATGACTACCTACCTTTGAAAATCTGAAGTTATTTGTGCCTCAGTCTCCTATCTCTAAAATTATTCCCACTGAAATTAAGATAGTGAAGCTCTTGGCTCTTTTGTATAATGATCCAAATTTTGATAATGTAATAATACTTTAAAGGACAAAATCTACAATAACCTGGGTTTGTTGTGAGCTATAAGAGTTTATCTAAGGGCCTGGCTGACAACTGTTCTGCTGTAGTTCCATAGGTAATGTGTTTGTCTTGTCCTGAACAACATAGAGATCATTTTTGCAGAGAGATTATTCTCCAGATAACACTTCTCTACATGTATCTGCCCAGGTGTACTGTGTATCTCCTCTTGGCTGACTCAAAATCTTGTATTTGAAATCCATATTAAAAATAATAATAATAATAATAATAACAAAAGTTAATAGTAGAGATGGATGGTCACTGAGGTCTGACTGGCAATTCTGTTTTGGTCAAACATAAAACTTATCTCCATACTTAACTGATTTGGAAGATACAAGTTAAGAAAATACTGTGGTTCAATAGTATTGATTGTGATACTAACTTTGGTGTCTGCTGCAGATTCATAGCTTTGCTTTGCCATCTGCTTTCAGACATGTAAAATGTCGTCCCTAATCTTGACTGATAGGCTCAATTACAATGGTAAGATAACTCTATTATTAAGAAGAACTCTAATATAATAAATCAAACTATAAATAACCTCTTCCACACACAGCTGTACTTAACATATGCTTTATTAAGTAGAAATTATAAATTATACATTTAGTCTCATTCTCAACATCTCAATTTCACCTTCTGAGGCCCATTTCAAACACTAATATAATGTCAACCTGATCAAAAAAGTCTCATGAAATTATATATTTCATAAGTATGTGATTCAAATTCCCTTTAGAAACTTAAAATGTAATTATCTCCCAAATATTAAGTTATCCAACAGCAAACTGCACAGGACAGGGCAAGCCATCTTATTGGTTACTAAGCATATTTTTCTGTGTAATTAAAAATATGATAATCATCTATTACTGTATTATTATTATTAAGAAGCAAGGTTCTCTAAGGAAAGTATGCAGTTTATTTTGAATAAAGATGGTCTGAAAAACAAACAAACAAACAAACAAACAAAAACCTCCAACCTTCACCCTTAAGAGTTAATACAAATGAGGTTTTATGTTCTGAGTCTTTGGAATTGAGTTAGCTCCTGGGGCCTTGGTTCACATTTCCCAGATCACAGTTTAGTTATCTGGGTTTATATTCTGTATCTTTATCAGTGTATTAAATAATCTTACATGTCTGCTAAAGAGAAGACAAAAAGTTCTCTCTTTCTTTCTTTCTTTCTTTCTGTCCCTCTCCCAACAGCAGGAATAGATTGGCTTATTTTTTTGGCTTTGGTACTGCTAGGTGAGAGAAGTGGGTTCCACTGTTTTATTGTGAAGGTACTGAAATTTATGGTCACTTAGATTTATTCCAGATGTCATTCCACAGTTGTGGACAGCTGCCAAAAACCTTTAGCAGCTGTGCAAATGCTTATGACCATGCAGGGAGAAGCAATCTCTCAGGAAGTTCCAGTAAATCTCACAGAGCATGGAAGCTTTGAATTTAACACAAGATTCATTGGAAAGCAACTTAGTACTGTGATCTCAGGCACTGTTAGTTCAAATGTATTTTTAAAGTTTTTCTTTTGGATGAACTTCAGATCATTATTCATAATAACAGAGTTTGCAATGGAATCAACACTGGTATCTATTGTAGCCAAAAATCTTAAAAATTAAAAATCTTAAAAATACTGTACCTGTCCAATCTGAGCACAAAATGAACTGCTGCTTGTCTATTAACCTTACTTTTACAGATTAAGGCTCAGTATCTCAATTTGCTGGCAAACTGAGAAGAACATATCTTGAGATTAATTACTGGGCTTTTGTGTGTGTGAGCATGTGTAATTTTGTTGAACATATAACACATATATAACACAAGAGAGACAATTTCTTTCCACTTCATCTGCAAATCAGATATTTCAGTCTGGTAGCTGGTACAATTAATAAATAATTTAAGAGCTCAAAGATGGACAAGATGGACACCACAGGTTGACATAGAGGGGACAATATAATATAGCAATTATTTCCCTATACTAAATAAAAAGTAATATGAGGATGTTGTTGTGATCCAATAATGTCTTTTAAAGTGATGCAATTTACATTGTAATTAAAAATAATAAACCTCAAAATCAAGAAGATTTTACAAAGATAAAGACAAGCCCAAACACAAAATGTTCTCCTAACCTTTGCCTCTCTGAAGAGTGAAGACTGAAGAGATTCTATGAAGTTGAACTGAAACCGAATGCTTGCAGCTACACTCAATGGGGTGCTCTGATTCATCCGGTCTGATGCTTTTTCCTAGTACAGATGGAAAAAATAAATAAATAAAAGAAATAATAAATAAATAAATAAATAAATAAAAAACTCTTTGCCACTTGGTCAAGATCGGGACTCGTCTTCCTCAGCTTACTTTCTATTCCTTCTTAGAGATAACACAGTAGTGGGAAGCATCCCTCTTGTAAATGGATGTATGCCAGTCATAACATGGAGAGAAGAGCTTCTATTAAGGAGTAAAGATTGAAGTTGAAGTTAGGTTTTAGAAGGAGGAAAGAAAATGAGCACAGTTACTGAGGACACACTGAGGCTCGGGCCAAAATAAGGTAGAAATAGGATTAGGAAAATTAGAAAACAAAAGAGGGAACAGAGAAAATCATAGAATCACAGAAAAGGCTAAGTTAGAAGGGACCTCTGGAAACACTTTTTCCAAACTTCTTTTGAAGGCAGGGCCTTTGATTAGATTATCAAGTGCCCTTCCCAAGACAAATGCTGAATATTTCCAGCGAGGAATATTCCACCACTTCACTGGGTAACCTGTTTTAATGTTAAATTGTCCTCTCAGTGGAGATATATATATATTTTTCCTATGTCAGTTGCTATTTTCCCTCAAGTAATCTGTGCTCATTGGATCTTGTCTTATTCATCTTTGTGAAGAGAAGACCTCCATCTTCTTTGTACTTAAACTCCGCAGTATTAGAAAGCTGTGATTTCCCCTTATACTTTACTTTTCTAGGCTGAACTAATCCAAATACTTCAATCTTTTCTCACATGTCAAGTTATCCAACAGCATAACCATCTTGTTGTTTCTTTACTGGACCCTCTCCATTTTTTGTTTCTCACTTGAAGTGTGGGTAACATGAGCTGGACATAATATCCCAAGGAGCCTAACAAGCACCAAGGACAGTGGAATAATCACATCCCTTGATCTTCTCACCATACTCTTACTCAGATGCATCCCAGTCCATGGTTTGCCTTTATTGTTGCAAGGACATTATGCTGACTCACATTCACCTTGGTGTCCACTGGAACTGCCCATCTACTTTTCAACAGAGCTACACTGCAGTCAGACCTCTGCCAGTTCTGCTGCTTGGGATTGTTCTGTTCCAAGCCCAGGACTGCATTTTTATCTTTGCCAAAACTCACATCATTCCTGGTGTGCCCAGTCCTCCAGCCTGTCCATATGATGGCTTTTCCTTACAGAACATATACCTCTCCTTATAGTTTGGTGTCACCCACAAACGTGATGAGAGTGCATTCAATCCCTTTAAACATATCTTCTGTAAAGATATTGAATAGTATTGAACCTACTATCAACTTGTGATCAATTCCAACCCTAACAGGCAGTAAGTATGATGTTGAGCCATTAACTACCACCTGTTGAACTCAGCATTTAATGTGGTTTTCCACCCATTTTGAGGCCCTTCAGTCCAGTTGATATCTTATCAGCTTGTTCCCAAGAATGTTGTGGAAAACAGCACCAAACAACTTAATAAAATCAAGGTAGATGATAACTGCATTTCTCTCTTTATCTACTAAGCAAGTTATTTCATTGTAGAAGAGAGTTTGGTTGGTTAAGTGTGATTTATTCTTTATAAATATATTTTCTTTCCCCCAAAATTTTCTTACCCTTCATGTGCCTGGAAATATCATCCATTATTATGGACCAGCTCCATAATTTTCCCAGGGAATGAATCGTGGATGCTTGCATTTAAATGCAGGAGGAAAGCAGACAGGTTGAATTTGGGAAGAAAGAATGTGTACAAAAGCAAAAGGGGGAGGGAGGGGTGAATGCAGGATAGTAAGGAGAAAGCACATGTGGAGCTGGAGAAAAGTGGAAGCTTTTAGTACTACTAAAATAGTACTATTTTTAGTACTATTTAAAAATAGTACTACAGTAGAACTACAGAAACCTCCATTTTATTCATGAATGTTGAAGTCCTTTTCAAAGCTGTGTGTAGTGGAGAATTTTGGTGGCCATAG
This sequence comes from Oxyura jamaicensis, assembly GCF_011077185.1. NCBI lineage: Eukaryota > Metazoa > Chordata > Aves > Anseriformes > Anatidae > Oxyura > Oxyura jamaicensis. The sequence goes on along the minus strand of NC_048894.1, from coordinate 126,871,913 downwards.
GCACTGTGTCTCTGGGTGAAGTGTGGGTCATATTGCACCAAATGTTACAGACTGCATCTGTCCTCAGAGTCCTCAGATCCTTCAGGGTGGACAACACAGAACCACAGTCAAGGAACTTGTGGTGTAAAAGTGAGGGTTGATAGGTTCACAGCACTCATGACTGCAGCAGTGAATGCTTCAGCAATGATGGTGGTGGTGTTAGGTTTCTCTACCTCTTTTTCCTCACTCAGGCAAAGGAGAAAGATAAGTTTACTAGAGCTTTGGCCGCCCCTGTACTCAGCATACCCTGCCCTGACTAACAAACCATCCTCTCTTCCCTTCACTGACAACTGTCAGAATAGAATTTATGCGACAAAAATGTATATTCAGGTGACTGGAGAAGTTATGCTTTAAGATGAACTGAATATGAAAATGCATCAGGTTTCAGGAATCATGGTATAGCAAAGAAAACACAATGGAAGAACTTACCTTCTACCTTGCTTTTGATATGATAGACTTCTAAAACAGTTTGAATTCATCCTCTCAATAGAGTCAGTCAGACCATTTCTATGGAAAGACCTCGTTAAAAGCAGTTGTCACAGTTATCAAGTGTTTTCTATCACAGATTCCTCTTAATTTCTTTTCAGGGTTCCACTGGGGTAAAAGATATAACCTGGGGAGAAACTCAGGCTTCTCCAATTCAAACTGTGTAGTTAAGTTCCAGTCTCCTGTTTCCAAATCAAGAGATCAAATTTCATTTTTTTGCCTTTATGATTGTTTTCTCTGTGAGCTATCATAAGATCCTGACATTTTAATCCTGATGTTCTAACATATTTCTGTCTGGGAAAATAATTAAGTAAATAAATAAATAAGGAAGGAAGGAAGGAAGGAAGGAAGGAAGGAAGGAAGGAAGGAAAGGCTGTTTTACTTGTAACTTAATAGTATGCATCCTTCAAGCCCTTGTCATTTCACATGGATTTGGGTTTGGCTTCATGTCATCCAATAAACATGACAAACTTTTTCTAAGCCTGAGTTCTTCTGACAACCATCTTTTTATCCTGGTACTCTGAGAATAACAGATATCGCCAAACTAGCTGAAGTCATATCCTCAGTCAGTAGCTTCCAATTTATTCCCTGCAGTAACAGTTTATTACGTATGTTTTCCTCTTTTTCTTTCAACATCCTTGCCTCTCTCTATTCAGGCAGATACCATTAGAAACAGACAAACTAAGAGGCAAGTGATATCCATATGGTGAAAATATGTTACTCCTTCATACCCACCAACAACCAAGAGAGGGAGAAAGATTTTTACGTTTGGATTAATTTCAAAATAGTGAATAGTGGATACTCTGCAATGTTAATGGAGATATGGACATATTTATAGGATGATTTCACAGAATCTGCTGAATCAGATGTATCAGGTTTACAAGGAGTACAAGTGAGCTACAGTAATGGTAGGAAGTCCAAGGAAACATTATTTGTTCTTTTATTTCTTTTTTTAGACTTGATTGTATTTTAGGATTTTAAAGGCATTTACATTATATTTCATTTGTCTCATAACAAGTTTTTTTTTTTTTTTTTTTAAAAAAAAAGGGGGGGGAAAAAGGACAGATAGCTGTCATCCTAGTATGGATTTTATATTACAGGAATAAGGGGCATTTCAACACTATTTGTCCCCACAGACTGGATCAAAGACTGTGGGGCTGCCGAAACGTTTCCACTTTATCTCAACTACTAAAGTATTCAAAAGGAAAAACCATGTTTAAGCTTACTAAGATGCAGTACTTCCAAGAAGCTGCCTGTCAGTCCGTCTGCACTGAGCTTTAAAATCAATTACAAATGCAGTAGCAATAACAATTTCAAACATGGTTTGGTTGATCAGATGACAATGTCAAAGTTTCCAAAACTCTTTTCAGGCATGATATTTGTGCTTCAATCATATGTAATAAAGACTTTTGAAAAATGTGTATTTAAAACATTATATCCCATTTAAACTGGAATTACATGTCAAGCAAATTGAAATTTGTTATTTAAATAGAATAGAATAGAATAGAATATCCTGAGTTGGAAGGGACCCTTAAGGATCATCAAGTCCAACTCTCGACACCGCACAGGTCTACCCAAAAGTTCAGACCATGTGCCTAAGTTCACAGTCCAATCTCTTCTTAAATTCAGACAGGCTCGGTGCAGTGACCACTTCCCTGGGGAGCCTGTTCCAGTGTGCAACCACCCTCTCTGTGAAGAACCCCCTCCTGACGTCCAGCCTAAATTTCCCCTGCCTCAGCTTAACCCCGTTCCCGCGGGTCCTGTCACTGGTGTTAATGGAGAAAAGGTCTCCTGCCTCTTGACAACCCCTTACGAGGAAGTTGTAGACTGCGATGAGGTCTCCCCTCAGCCTCCTCTTCTCCAGGCTGAACAGGCCCAGTGACCTCAGCCGTTCCTCGTACGTCTTCCCCTCCAGGCCTTTCACCATCTTCGTAGCCCTCCTCTGGACACTCTCCAACAGTTTCATGTCCTTTTTATACTGTGGTGCCCAGAACTGCACACAGTACTCGAGGTGAGGCCGCACCAGCGCAGAGTAGAGCGGGACAATCACCTCCCTTGACCTACTAGCGATGCCGTTCTTGATGCACCCCAGGATACGATTGGCCCTCCTGGCTGCCAGGGCACACTGCTGGCTCATATTCAACTTGCTGTCTACCACGACCCCCAGATCCCTCTCTTCTAGGCTGCTCTCCAGCGTCTCATCGCCCAGTCTGTACTTGCAGCCAGGGTTTCCCCGTCCCAGGTGCAGGACCCGGCACTTGCTCTTGTTAAACTTCATGCGGTTGGTGATCGCCCAGCTCTCCAACCTGTCCAGATCCCTCTGCAAGGCCTTTACGCCCTCATTTGAGTCCACAACTCCTCCAAGTTTGGTGTCATCAGCAAACTTGCTCAAAATACCCTCTATTCCTACATCCAGATCATTTATAAAAATATTGAAAAGTACCAGCCCTAAAATGGAGCCTTGAGGGACCCCACTGGTGACCGCCCGCCAGCCTGACGCAGCTCCATTTACCATAACCCTTTGGGCCCTGCCCGTTAGCCAATTGCTCACCCATCGTATGATGTTTTTATTTAGCTGTATGGTGGACATTTTGTCCAGTAGGATCCTATGGGAAACCGTGTCAAAAGCCTTGCTGAAGTCCAAAAAAATCACATCAGCTGGTTTCCCTTGGTCCACCATACGGGTGATCTTATCATAAAAGGAAATCAGGTTAGTTAGGCAGGACCTACCCTTCACAAACCCATGCTGGCTGGGACCAATGACTGCTTTGTCCCCCAGGTGCGCCTCAATAAGTCCGAGAACCAACTTCTCCATGATTTTACCAGGCACTGACGTGAGACTGACAGGCCTGTAATTGCTAGGGTCTTCTTTCTGACCCTTCTTGAAAATCGGCACAACATTTGCCAGCTTCCAGTCTACTGGGACCTCTCCAAATTCCCAGGATCGTTGAAAAATAATTGATAGAGGTTCCGCGATGACATCCGCCAGCTCTTTCAGCACCCGGGGATGAATCCCATCCGGACCCATGGACTTGTAGGGATCCAGGTGGAGTAGCAAATCCCGCACACGTTCAGGGTCAGTTGGGAGTTTGTCATCCCCACCGTCCCGGTCCTCCAGCTCAGGGCACCCTGGGTCCCGAAGCCCATCATCGGCATTGAAGACAGAGGCAAAGAAGGCGTTAAGCGTCTCTGCTTTGCCTACGTCATCGTCTGTGAGGAGACCTTCCCTATCAAGGAGCGGCCCTATGTTTTCTTTAGTTCTCCTTTTTCCATTTACATATCTAAAAAAACCCTTTTTATTTTCTCTCACAGACACAGCCAGCTTCAACTCTAGGCGTGCTTTGGCCACTCGAACTTTCTCCCTACAAACACGAACAGCATCCCTGTATTCTTTCCATGACGCCTGGCCCTCCTTCCAGTAGCGAAACACTCTCTGTTTCCGCCTAATCTCCATTAGAATGTTCCTGGTCAGCCACGCCGGCTTCCTGCCCCGCCTGCCTGACTTGCGATATTTTGGAATTGCCTTATCTTGTGCTTCTAGGAGGCATCGCTTAAAGAGTGACCAGCACTGGTGGACATCGAGGCCTTCAAGAGCAGTTTCCCAGGGGACCTTACTGACTAGTTCCCTGAGCAGCCTGAAGTCCGCTTTCCCCATATCTAGGGATGAGGTTTTGGTGGCACTTTTCCTTCTGTCACCATAAATGTTGAACTCAACCACTTCATGGTCGCTATGACCGAGGCGGCCACCAATCACCACATCTCCCACCAGACCCTCTCTGTTTTCTAGCAACAGGTCTAGGAGGGCACCTTTCCTAGTTGGCTCCGTTAGCACCTGTACCAAGAAGTTATCATCTAGGTGCTTCATGAACCTCCTGGACTTGCTCGTGTCAGCCGTGTGGCACTCCCAGTTAACGTCCGGCAAGTTGAAGTCCCCCATAAGGACAAGGGGAGTTAATCTCGAGGCCTCTCTTAGTTCTGTAAAGAATAATTTATCGGCGCTATCGTCCTGGCCAGGCGGTCTGTAATAGACTCCCACAACTACATCCCCTTTATTCGTTCGTCCCTTGATCCTTACCCAGAGGCTCTCAACTTTGCCATCGCCAACCTGAAGTTCCACACAGTCCAGCCCCTGCTTCACATACATCGCCACCCCACCACCTCGCCTACCCTGCCTGTCCCTCCTGAAGAGCCTGTAACCATCTATCGCAACACCCCAGTCACAGGACTCATCCCACCAGGTTTCGCTTATGCCGATGATGTCGTAGTTGCGGGACTGGGCCAGGACTTCTAGCTCATCTATTTTATTCCTCATACTGCGTGCGTTTGTGTAAAAGCACTTCAGGTGCGTCTCCTTACACTCAGCACATTGTGGATCTGACCAAAGGACCCCACTGGCACACAGCCCCTCTGATTCTAGCGTACCATCCCTTAGGTCTTCACCGGCTCGCCTGGTTTTAGCCCCTTCCCCCTTCGACTCTAGTTTAAAGCCCTATCTATCAGCCCTGCCAACTCCTGACCTAAGATCCTTACCCCTCTCCGAGAGAGGCGCATCCCATCCGGTGCCATCAGGCCCGGTGTAGCATAGACCTTCCCATGATCAAAGAAACCAAAATTCTGCCGGTCACACCAGTTTCGAAGCCACGAGTTTAGGTGAACAGCACGCCTTTCAGCTTCGATCCCCCCTATCGGAAGGACAGAGGCAAACACCACCTGCGCCCCTGATCCTCTAAGTAGTCGCCCCAAATCCCTAAAGTCTCTTTTGATCGCCTTCGGACTTCTCGTTGCTACTTCATCGCTACCAGCCTGAAAGACCAGTAGCGGGTAGTAGTCAGTGGGCCGTACCAGGCGCTTGACTTTCTTGGCAAAGTCTCTCACCCGAGCCCCAGGGAGGCAACAGACTTCTCTGCGGGTTGGGTCCGGTCGGCATATCGGTCCCTCTGTCCCTTTCAGGAGGGAGCCCCCCATAACAATAGCCCTTCTTTCTTTTTTGAAGGATGATGTGGCAATGCGACGTGTAGGTCGCATTGTCTTAGGCGCCCCCTCCAACTGGGACGGGTGTTTGTCTACTTTGTCATTTAGATTGTCTTGCTCTAGTCCTTCATATCGATTATTTAAGGGTAGATGAGAAGGTGAGGTGGGCAGAGAGAAGGCTCGCCTACCACCCCGAATAGGCACCTGCCTCCATTCCCCCCCTTGATCTAGGTCTCCTCCCGCTGCCTGGCTGGAGGAGCGAACCTCCGTCTTCTGCGTAACAGGAGATGCCTGTGCAGTGGCAGTCTCGTGAGCCTGCCTCAGAGAGGGTAGAGCGCACCTCCACCAGTCAATTTCCCTCTCTGATTCCCTGATGCTCCTGAGCCTGTTCACCTCCTCCCGGAGCTCCGCTACCTGGCTGAGCAGTTCTTCAACCTGGGCACACCTCCCACAGGCATACCCTCCACTGCTGTCGGAGACCGACAGAAGGCTGGGGCACACTCTGCAGCCCAGGACCTGGACGGCTGCGTGTTTCCCCGAGCCCTCCGTCTGAGTAGCCACACTGGTGACCGTGGCTGGAGATGCCGCACGAGATGCGGAGGCCACGGTTTTCTGCCTGGTCGATACCATGGTCAGGTTCTACGCAAGCAGGTTGCAAGCACCGAAGGGAGAGGCAGCTGCAACAGAGCGACGATGGGCCCCCCGCTCGCCCTGCCCGCGCGAACTGCCTCGCCACGCCCTTCGACGCGCCACGCCCTGTTCGCCGCGCTCCTGGTCGCTCGCGCTCCCTAGGGGCAACTTTTAAACAGCCTGGGAGGGGGCGCTGCTGGCTCCGCCCGCGCCTCGTCAGCCTCCCTCGCGAGGACTGCCGGGTCCCGGCGGCTCCCCCGAGTGGCCTCGATGCCGGACAAAAAGCCCTGCCCGCCTCAGTCCCCTGCTCCGCTGCAGAGCACGTCTGCCCCGGAGCCGATCGCCTCAGCAAATGGCGATCGGCTCAAAGTGGCTCAAAGCTCATAGTAGAGTGAAAGAGACAGGTTGTTCCTTAGCAATTCTATGGAACATTTTTTTTTGTATTTATAAATTATGAGGATGAGACAAAAGAGGACTCATCACGTACTTTGAAATATATATTAATTTCAAAATAATAATTCATTCACAGTATAATTTTCAGCCTCTGAAAAGCAAATAATTTGATATAGCTCTGCTTTTCTGTTCTTTGCTATCTCAGTAGAGTTTGTGTCATTCATATGTCCAAAAATATTAAAGCTAAGAACATCCAAATGTCTTTTCTGGTTACTTTCATGTTCTATTAGGACACTAAATGGTTTGAAGAGGCATAAACAATAGTAAAGGTGCATTCTTTTGTTCCCTCATAACTGGCCTAGGTAATGATTTATTAGCTGTAAGAGTACAATGAAGTATCACTGAATTTCTTTAAAAGCATTGAAATATTTACCTGCTGTAAGTCTCCCATTGTTTCAGCTACCTTGTGAAGATTCAAAAGAACTTGCAATTTTAGTACTCAAGATTCTGTTCAGTTTCAAAAAATAATTATGTGTAGCAAGCAATGTCTTATTAAAAAATTTGCAAAGTATCTGAAAGATTTTCTATAAAACTATTCCAAAAAATAGATTTTGTGTTCTATCAGTCACATGTTAGGTAAGTTAGATAGCTAGCATCTTACATTTTATTTGGCAATCAATTGAAGGATTTAAAAGATGGCTATATCAGTAAGTTTGAACTTGTAGCATATTTTAGCAATGAATACTTATAGTGCTATGAACAGATTTTTAACTAGACCTATATTTTAAATACCATTCCTCTATATGTGCTGGTATTTTTATATAATTTGTATTTGGCTTTTTGGCTTTATTGTATTTGTATTTATTTGTATTTATTTGTATTTATTTGTATTTGGCTTTTTTTTTTTAATCATAAAATGCTGTTTAGAGCTCAAAACAATCATATATACAGAGACTATAATATAGACATTAACATGAAAATTGTATTTAGTTGTTTATTATATAAGAGAATTTCCAGATTGACAGGTTAAAACTGCCAGACTATGTCCTTCCAACAACTTTTCCTTGAATTCCAAAAATCATGAAGAAGGGCAATAACATGTCATCATGTTATTATTTGCATCAGAATTTGCCTTCTGGAAGAAATACTTTATTTCTCCTGATATATATATATATATATATATATATATATATATATATACACACAGTCATTTAGCATGTAATAGTTACATGTCTGTCTCACTGTGACAGTTGCCTGCAGGGTGAAGAGCCTCAATAGATGTTGGATTGAGCAGGCATTACTCAAGGGAATGGAGAAAGAAGGAATGATCATAAAGAAGTTAATCAAAAATATTAATGTGCTGTTCCTCTCAGACTATAAATGCAAATGCTATTACTTGAAATTTAGAACTATGGTCTAACTTAGCTTTACATTTAAAGGGTTGTATGACCTGTTAAGAAATGTCACTCTGCACATCAACGTTATCGTCAAGACCCTTGGAACAACTGTGGCACTTCAGACCAAATGTACCTAGCTATCCATCCTACACCAAGTATGCAGTACAGTAAATTATGAGGTTATGTTAATTGCCTGGAAAATCATGTGGCTGGCTGTGTGTTTTCAAAGCTACAAGAGGTAGAATAAGAGACTTCTGTCCTTTACTTACAATAAAAGTGGACCATTAAATACTAGCTTGAATCTGTATTCTGGTTCTCATTTTCAAAAGTCTTTGGCCTAGCTCTCTTGAGGATTTCTCCCACCACTCCAGCTGTATCACAGTTCCCAAGATTGATTCACAAAATTAAAAAATATGTCAGTAACAGGAATCCTTTAGCTAGAGACTGCAGCTACCTAAGGTTAGCAATTAAGCAATATTTTGAAACAACCACTTTTGAAACGGAAAGAATTCCTGGAGAAGTGACATGCAGTAGATACAGCAAAACTGAGCTACAGTAGAAGTTGTTATAATGTTTGATGTAATTCTTGAGAAGATCACATTAAGAAGTAGGAGAAGGAAAATGTATGCATTTTCACCAGATATATGTCTACTATGTCTAATTCCTAAGTGCAGGAAATATCAGAGCTCGGTCCTGTTCTGATTATTCTTCTGCCCAACCTTTGCTTGAGGCAGTGATGACATGCAGTGTTTGGAACCATTGACAGTGATGTTTTGGATGCAGATCCTGGCCTAAGTTCAGGTGAAAATAGGTATAATGTCATGCTTCCTGTTTTCAAAAGGAAACTGTAAACTATATAGTAGAGACATTCAGTGACTTTTTTACTCTATCCTGGATAACATGTTGAAGAACTTACAGGACTTGTCAGTACATTAGAAGGATTTTTACCCAGTAGAAGACCAGCACCAAAGAAAGAGTAAGGTAATGTAGATCCACGTGAGATATCAATACACTAGGACAGAAAAGAGGAAATATACAAAATTTTAGCTAAAAGATTTTACACTAGCATTTAAAACATATCACCAATTCAAAACAGTGATGTTCTACTGCTGATGTCCACTTCTAAAGACAGAGCTTGTGAAATTCTGAAAAGCTGAAATCAGATAAAGTGATAGTACACAGAAATAATTATCTGACTGTATAAGGCAAATCAAAACTCAGCTTTGATCTAACAAAGATCTGATTCAGACACTGCCATTGATACATTATGAGACATATTCAAATATGGACACCTACTGTTGTGTCAAATATGTTTGGAAGAAAAAAGAAATGCAAAATCCAGTAAATAAATAAATAAATAAATAAAAATCTTGTTTTATCATATCTGCTCTAATTTGAACTTCAAAATTTCAGTTGGTGTTACTATGAACACAGTCAACACAAACAGCTCCATTAGCACATAAGTGACTTATACTGGAAGTGATTTTTGTGCCTTCTTTCAGGAATTACTTGTAATTACAATAGCAGCACTTAAGAATATTGTTTGCAACATTATGAAGCTGAATGTGCTACTTAGGTCAGAAGAAAATTTTCAACTGAAATTCTTAGAAGTATTTTTTTTTTCTCACTCAGAAAAAAAATATTTCCACAATGTTACACACAAGAAAGCCTATAAGGAATATGAAATCTTTATTTGGTCTTCTCTTACAAAGCATCTACAGCATGATTTCAGACCTCCACTTTAGCGAAGAAAAAAGTAAAAATAAAAATGTATAGGTGTCAGGATCAAAGTATATATGTATATATTATATATGATATCAGAATATATATATATTCAAATCAAAACAAAATCCCCAAGCTCCCTTAAAACTGAATATAGCTGAATATCTGTAAATTACAATTCAACACCAGAAATTTATAGATTAGATTTTACAAAAAAATATATATACATCAACTGACAATTGAAAATGAAATCCTTCAAAATGTAATGTAATAAAGATATTTGTTTACTTTTTATTGGATTTCACTACTTTTCAACAATGAAACAGTAAGTTGGATCATGATGAATTTCTTTTTAGCCAAACCAATATTTTTTTTTACTTGTCATTGTCATTACACGTGTAAATATTCAGGATTTGACAAAAGCAAGTGGCAAACAATGGCAATATTGCCAAATTTTCGTGACATCACTTTGCAAGTGTCTAAATTTTTAACTTTAAAATAAATAAATAAAATAAAAATTCCATTTAGGTTAAATGAAATGGCTTTTTCCTCTGACACCTCCTGCTGGACTCTGAAGCAAATATCAGTTCTGAGTAATAGCTTTGTAGTGATTTATTTTCCCAGTTACCAAGTTGGTTGAAATAGTTTAGACACACTACTATGGGTGATAATTTTATACTGTTGTCAATGAAAACATACCAAAAATAATCAAAGTATTCCTGTTCTTGTAGAAGATGCAGAGCTTTGTCAAATCCCAAATATAAATTTCCTTGACATTTGACATTAAAAAAAATAAAAAAATAAAAAATAAAAGGAAATAAAACGATCAAGAGGCCATCACTATCCTAAGCTGCTTAGAGATAAGGACGTATTTAAAAAATAGAGTTCTGTGACTTGGGGTCATTAATTGATTGTTAGACCAAAAATGAATCTGTGAATAACTACTTTGATTCCCTGTATCATCACAAAACCATCCTTCCCACATAACGAGTATAGTGATAGGAAAGTTTTCATAGCCATTTTATCACTGCTTTTACCTTGAGCACTACAGGTTTTGGGCTAACATGAAGTACAGTTCACTAATATAGCCTGTATCAATGCATTGACCTTTTACTGTGACTCCCAGCTCCAGGAAGAACTCACACTTACAAAGAGTTTAAATTTGAGAGAGGTTATTTTCTAGATCTCTCTTGTTGCTGTTTGGAGGTCAATTGGTTGCAACGGGGAGAGTAAAGGATATTTCTAATCATTCTTAGAGGAATATATTCTGTTAGAGGGCAGTGATATTAAGAAGGAATGTAGAGAAACAGATAAAATGTAATGAAAGTTGTACAGCATAAAGATTTAAAAGATTTTTAACTAAATGTCTACTACTACTGGACTGTTGAAATGGCTTAACAAGCTATGGGTTGACCTGTGAAACCTGACATTCCAAGGTACTGAGATTGGCAGTTGGGTTGGGAACGGTAACCCTGTTAACCCAATGAGGTTTTCATTTCTGAAGTGCACAGCAAAGAAACAGTCCTTTTTTTCTGGGTGGAAGTAGCAAAAAAGAGAGCACCCAAGTTTGAGCAGCCTTCACCATTAAAGCAAAATATAAAATTGGTACATAATGATGAACATTACTGGAATCTATCACCAAGGGAAACATGCAGTAGATATAGGGGATGACATTCCTTACTGAGAACACTGGTGTTGAACACCTTATACAAAGGCAGTGCTATGTAACAGAAAACAATATCTTTGTTTTTCCACAGAGATTCCATAGATGGTTATGAATCACCTACATACTAAATATTGGAAAACCATTTGAACCTTTCACTTACTGTCATAAATAATCACTTGATTTTTATTAAATTTGTAATGATTATGCCCTGACATGAGCATAGTCATGATTTGTAATATCCCTAGCAGTTTTCCAGGAGTACTAATCTAAAAAGTGAACTGGAAGTTCACTTTTGTTTGTAGATGGCAGCGTTCACCCCTGCACTCAGATTAAGTCACTCCTTCATGTACAGAAGCACAACAAAGGCCTCACCAAAACTAGCTGTGATATAAATACAAAGACATGCTGTGTAAGCAGCCCAACTCATCAAGTATATTTAGGAAATCAATGTGATACTGAAGTATATGCTAACTGATTGACTATGTGAAGCCTCATATTTCAAGATGACCGGTCAAATGATGATCTGGGAATCCTCTGTCCTGCACAGGTGAAACAACAGACAAATAGATATATTTCTACTGAGGCCAACAGAGTTATGCGATTTATAGCTGAGAATCTCATTATGGAACCACTACATCTGTATTATTCTGGCAGGAACACAGAAACACAACTGCTGTTTTTCTGCCCCTTTGGGATAAAACATTCTTTTGCCTAAGATACTTTTATTTTCTCCATCTTCCAGGCTTTTCTCCTGAATATCTTCCTCACACAACAAACAGCCAGCAACCATCACTCTATATTTTTTGTGTTAAGAGAAAGGACAGAGAGGAATGAAGTCAAATTAAGAAAAGAATTGAAACTGTGATTTTTGTTTCTGTTTTGTTTTGTTTCATTTTGTTTTTTAAAGTTTCACTTTTATTTTATTTATTTATTTATTTATTTTGCCTTTCTAAGGCTTGATCAGAATAGTTCAAATAGAGCAAGGAAATGATGGGTGATCCCAATTCAGAAGATAAAAAAATATTTCTCAGTTCCTAGATAACCAGTTAGGCATCAAATATTTCTAGCCACAGATTATAAACCTTATTCAAAGAACTGATTGCTTCAACATCTGTAGACCAATTCATCATAGAAGTACATTCTTTTCTAGAATCAGACTTGCACCATAAAACCATCTGCCTGTTCAGATCTCTCTGGACAGCAGTACAACTCTGTCATGTCAATTTATTCTCCCAGTTTTGTGTCATCTGCAAATTTGCTGAGAATACACTCTGCCCCATCATCCAGATCATTAATGAAGATGTTAAACTGGCTTGGACACTGTTTTGGCCCTGGTGTGCACTGCAAATAGCCACCAAATTGTTCATGAGGCAATGCATCTCAAAAACTAAATAATATATATATATATATGTTTCTGGAAGAATTTAGAGCCTGGGAAGTCTGGCTTCAAAATGAACAGTCTCTTACATCAGATTACTTTGACCTGAGATTTTCTTTTTTATCACTAGGCAACTGAGGGTAAAAAATAAACCAAGGACAGCAATGGCAGAATGCATCTAATTGGTACCATTGACGAAAATGAGTTTTAACTAAGGACTTTCTGCTCCTTAGACCAGGAAGATGAAAGTGCAGGTATGAAGAGGATACATATATATCCATATATATAAAAGACATTACAAATAACTTTAGTAATTCAGTGTAATGCTGGCTGGATCCCTCCTGTGTACTTACACAAGTACATATATTCAAAAAGTTATATGTACATAGTACATAGTACAAGTACATATATTCAAAAAGTTATGTTTCTGGAGAGCATGGAAGATAACTTCCTGACACAGCTGGTTGGCAAGCCTACCAGGGGAGGTGCCCCGCTAGACCTTCTGTTCACTAACAGAGAAGGACTGGTGGGAGACCAGTCTCTCTTCAAGAGGCAAATCCTAATGGCGCAGGAGCGGTCTGTTCCCATGTGCCCAAAGATGAGCCAGCGGGGAAGAAGACCAGCCTGGCTGAACAGAGAACTGTGGCTTGAGCTTAGGAGAAAAAAGAGGGTTTATAATCTTTGGAAAAGTGGGCAGGCCACTAGGGAGGACTATAAGGATGTAGCGAGGCTGTGCAGGGACAAAATTAGGAAGGCCAAAGCTCATCTGGAGCTCAATCTGGCTACTGCCGTTAAAGATAACAAAAAACGCTTTTATAAATACATCAACACAAAAAGGAGGACAAAGGAGAATCTCCATCCTTTACTGGATGCAGGGGGAAACTTAGTTACCAGAGATGAGGAAAAGGCAGAGGTGCTCAATGCCTTCTTTGCCTCAGTCTTTAGCGGCAATACCGGTTGTTCTCTGGATTCCCAGTACCCTGAGCTGGTGGAAGGGGATGGGGAGCAGGATGTGGCCCTCACCATCCACGAAGAACTGGTTAGTGACCTGCTACGGCACTTGGATGTGCACAAGTCGATGGGGCCAGATGGGATCCACCCAAGGGTACTGAGAGAACTGGCAGAGGAGCTGGCCAAGCCACTATCCATCATTTATCAGCAGTCCTGGCTATCGGGGGAGGTCCCAGCTGACTGGCGGCTAGCGAATGTGACGCCCATCTACAAGAAGGGCCGGAGGGCTGACCCGGGGAACTACAGGCCTGTCAGTTTGACCTCAGTACCAGGGAAGCTCATGGAGCAGATCCTCTTGGGAGTCATCATGCGGCACTTGAAGGGCAAGCAGGCGATCAGGCCCAGTCAGCATGGGTTTATGGAAGGCAGGTCCTGCTTGACGAACCTGATCTCCTTCTATGACAAAGTGTCACGCTGGGTGGACGAGGGAAAGGCTGTGGATGTGGTCTACCTTGACTTCAGCAAGGCTTTTGACACCGTCTCCCACAGCATTCTCCTCAAGAAACTGGCTGCTCTTGGCTTGGACTGGTGCACGCTTCGTTGGGTTAGAAACTGGCTGGATAGCCGGGCCCAGAGAGTTGTGGTAAATGGAGTCAAATCCAGTTGGAGGCCAGTCACTAGTGGTGTCCCCCAGGGCTCGGTGCTGGGGCCGGTCCTCTTTAACATCTTCATCAATGATCTGGACGAGGGCATTGAGTGCACCCTCAGCAAGTTTGCAGATGACACCAAGTTAGGTGCGAGTGTCGATCTGCTCGAGGGTAGGAAGGCTCTGCAGGAGGATCTGGATAGGCTGCACCGATGGGCTGGGGTCAACTGCATGAAGTTTAACAAGGCCAAGTGCCGGGTCCTGCACCTGGGGCGTAATAACCCCAAGCAGAGCTACAGGCTGGGAGATGAGTGGTTGGAGAGCTGCCAGGCGGAGAAGGACCTGGGAGTGATAGTGGACAGTCGGCTGAATATGAGCCAGCAGTGTGCTCAGGTGGCCAAGAAGGCCAACAGCATCCTGGCTTGTATCAGAAATAGTGTGACCAGCAGGGCTAGGGAGGTGATTGTCCCCCTGTACTCGGCTCTGGTGAGGCCGTACCTCGAGTACTGTGTTCAGTTTTGGGCCCCTCGCTACAAGAAGGACATGGAGGTGCTTGAGCGGGTCCAGAGAAGGGCGACGAAGCTGGTGAGGGGCCTGGAGAACAAGTCCTACGAGGAGCGGCTGAGGGAGCTGGGCTTGTTCAGCCTGGAGAAGAGGAGGCTCAGGGGCGACCTTGTCGCTCTCTACAGATACCTTAAAGGAGGCTGTAGAGAGGTGGGGGTTGGTCTGTTCTCCCACGTGCCTGGTGACAGGACGAGGGGGAATGGGCTAAAGTTGCACCAGGGGAGTTTTAGGTCAGATGTTAGGAAGAGCTTCTTTACTGAAAGGGTTGTGAGGCATTGGAACAGGCTGCCCAGGGAGGTGGTGGAGTCACCATCCCTGGAAGTCTTCAAAAGACGTTTAGATGTAGAGCTTAGGGATATGGTTTAGTGGGGACTGTTAGTGTTAGGTTAGAGGTTGGACTCGATGATCTTGAGGTCTCTTCCAACCTAGAAATTCTGTGATTCTGTGAGACGTGCTGGTCGGGGGCTGTCTTGGGCAGAGTGACCACAAAATGGTAGAGTTCTCGATACTCGGCGAAGTCAGGAAGGGAATCAATAAAACCGCTGTCTTGGACTTCCAGAGGGATGACTTTGAGCTGTTCAAGACACTGGTTGGCAGATTCCCTTGGGAGGCAGTTCTAAAAGACAGAGGAACCCAGGAAGGCTGGGTGCTCTTCAAGAAAGAAATCTTAATGGCTCAGGAGCGGTCTGTCCCCACGTGCCCAAAGATGAGCCAGCATGGAAGAAGACCGGCCTGGCTGAGCAGAGAGATGTGGCTCAAGCTTAGGAGAAAAAAGAGGGTTTATAATCTTTGGAAAAGAGGGTGGGCCACTCAGGGGGACTACAAGGATGCTGCAAGGCAGTGCAGGGACAAAATCAGAAAGGCCAAAGCTCATCTGGAGCTCAATCTGGCCACTGCTGCTAAAGACAACAAAAAATGTTTTTATAAATATATCAGTACAAAAAGGAGGACTAAGGAGAATCTCCACCCTTTACTGGATGTAGGGGGAAACTTAGTTACCAGAGATGAGGAAAAAGCTGAGGTGCTTAACTTTGCCTCAGTCTACAGCAGTAAAACCAGTTGTTCTCTGGACGCCCAGTACCCTGAGCTGGTGGAAGGGGATGAGGAGCAGAATGTGGACCCCACAATCCACGCGGAAATGGTTGGCAACCTGCTACAGCATTTGGATGTACACAAGTCAATGGGGCCAGATGGGATCCACCCGAGGGTATTGAGAGAACTGGCGGAAGAGTTGGCCAAGCTGCTTTCCATCATTTATATAGCAGTCCTAGCTATCAGGGGAGGTCCCACTTGACTGGCGGCTAGCAAACGTGATGCCATCTACAAGAATACCAAAAAATAAGACTCACAAAACACCAAAACAAACAAACAAACAAACAAAAAAAAACATTACTTTTAAGAATGTTTTATTTCTATTTGACAAAAATATGGTTTGCACTTTTTTGAAGCTGAGTTCAATTTACATGACTTCATTCTATTTCTCCTCATCTTTGGATAGTAATTACAAGGTCCAGATGCCAAGCTATTAAAGATCTTCTCTTTTCACTTTCTTTAAGAATTAAATTAGATTTTGACTTGAGAAATATGACCACATTATCTGTTTCAACATAAGGAAACTGCACAAATCCTTCATAAGACCTATGTAAAACTCCTTTTACAATTAAGAAGAGTCAATTTGCTCATGTCTATGTTTCTTGGAGGGGAATCTATGTTGCTCTTTAAGGAACTTGCATGCCAGTGCTTTTTTTTTTTTTTTTTTTTTTTTTTTTGGTGTGAGTAGATTTGGGAATCAGCAGTGAAATACATAACCAATTAGTTATGCAGCCTGGCAATTAGATTGGGTTTTGTGAAGACATCCATTGCAATAGAAATACAATAGTAGAGTTAAGAAGCCACAGAAAATACTGTAGAAATAGATGGGACTATGCATTTTTGGAACAAAAATGTGTATGGCATATCAAACAAGAAAAAGGAAAAGAAAAGGAAAAAGAAAGAAAAAGAAAAGGAAAAGGAAAAAGAAAAGGAAAAGGAAAAAGAAAAGGAAAAGGAAAAAGAAAAAGAAAAAGAAAAAAAAAAGAAAAAGAAAAAGAAAAAGAAAAAAGAAAAAGAAAAAGAAAAAAAAAGAAAAAGAAAAAGAAAAAGAAAAAGAAAAAGAAAAAGAAAAAGAAAAAGAAAAAGAAAAAGAAAAAGAAAAAGGAAGAGGAAAAGGAAAAGAAAAAGAAAGAGAAAGAGAAAGAGAAAGAAATAAAAAGAAAAGAAAAAGAAAAGAAAAAGAAAAAAAAAGAAAAAGAAAAAAAAAGAAAAAAAAAAAAAAAAAAAGAAAAAAAAAAAAAAAAAGAAATAAAAAAAAAAAAAAAAAAAAAAAAAAAAAAAAAAACACTGTCCCTGTTCTCATGCATTATTTCTAGTTCAGTAGCATCTATTAGACTTGTAGAGGAAAGACAGTCTTCTATATAACTGCTTCTAGTACAATGGGGACCCTGAAGTGGACCAAAAAGTGGACCAAGAGGCAAATAAAAAAGTTTAATCTAAAAAAAAAAATTAAAATATTTCTATTGTATATAAATCTCTAGTAAAATAATCCTTTGATTAGGGAAATTATATTTCTTCAAGAAGAATTTAGCTATTTTATCTTTTTTGTTGTTGTTATGTACTCATTTGTTCCTACCAGTTTGGTAAACAAATCTATCTGATATAACTGAAAAACATTTTTCCAAGGATTGTGTATATAATTTATTTAAAACATTATTTATATTTCCAGATTGAGTTTGATTTTGTTCAGTACTTCTCATTTTCGACCTATACATTTCAATAATTTTTATAAAAGTCCAAGTTTATAACTTATAAATTTGGAAGTTGAAAAGCACTTTTAATCTCACACTGTTATGGTTTAAAACAGTCTGAGCATCATGTAATTTTGATTTTAACAGAAACTGTGATATATCATTGGGAGAGAAAAAAAATAAATAATAATGTGACATCTGTTCCCCAGTACAACAGTATAATAGATGAAAGTTGAAAAAAATAAAAATAAAAATAAATTTAAAAAAAAAAGAAGAAGAAGAAAGAATGAGAACTGGGCTTTGTTATCCATGATCCAATAAAGGTGAAATAAGCTGTGAAAGCAAGCATTATAGACTTATGATCCAGCAGGAGTATTGCCAAGAATAATTCATGGAGCACCGAGCAGCTGGCTGAAAATCACCACTTTTTTAGAACCTTTGGACACATTTCTAGGCCAGAGGCTCAAAAGCAACTCTACCACTGCCCTTAGTCTTTGTTTCTTTGAACTACAGTTCATAAACATAAATCAGTTGCTACTTAAGTTGGCAACTGCAACAACTCAAATCCTAGATATACTGCTGCACACAATATGCATTTACTTGTTGGCATTTAAAAATGCATTAATTGTCTGTTTCCTCTTGAGGAGCGGCTGTTTGGTGGAGGAGATTCACATAGCCATTTTCCCCTTGCTTCCCAGTGCATTGCATACTACAGGCAAAAAATGTTAGTTCCTACTGATCAGCTATCCACTTCTCTACACCAAGAATGTCATGGAAGTCAGTAGCTAAATTCTGTAACATACTACAAAGCTTTTGTGCTTTTTCTAACAGTGTCCAGCAGGTCTGATGGAGAAGGTAAGAACTCAGACCTTCATCCTTATCAAATTAAATAAAATGTTTGTAGAATTAATGTGCCAAAGGAGAGGAAGGTAAATTTCAGCATCCATTTCCTAAAGATAGTACCCATCTAACTGTCCACACAAAACAAAGTATCACTTTGGAAGACAGAATCAAACAAAAATACTGCAAATTGGAAAGTTAAATTCTAGATATATTTAGAAGTTCAATAAAGATTAATATATATATATATATATATCATCTCTTAGTCTTATAAAATTAACAAACTAGAGACCAAAACCTTTGAAGAAGTCTATTCATAGGACTTCTGAAAAGGTCTCAGAGGATTAGTTATCCAAGGAAGAATTTTCAAAAATGCGCCTTCAGAATCTTGGCATTTAAAACCCATATTATATCACAGATGTTTATATCAGGATGGCAATATGTAATCTGTATTAGAATATATACAGATATTTTAAATCCAAATTTAGTTAATTTGGGGTATTTGTCATGTTTTCTTTTCAGGTTTTTGTAGGATGTGATGATAATCAATGTGTGGCTGTACAGCTTCTGTGTTGCCTGAAGCCCAGTATGAGATAAGCAACAAGTATGTCAACAAGGAAACAGTAGAGGATGGTACAATGACTACCAAAGGAAGACTGAAGGTGCGCTACTCTGCAATGCTACCTGGTTCTTCCTGACTTTTTTGCCAAACTGGTGAGTTTGTGTTCTAGAAAAATTCCTTAGGAAATGTTCAAGAACTTCTATAGAGTAACCTTACAACCTAAGCTGTCAATACTTCAGAGTAGAACCTTGGGGAAAGCTTCATCTATTGCATGAGCTGTCATCAGGTACCTGGGCTTTGGCCTTTCAGTAGGTATTTTCTGAAATGCTAATGCATATTATAAATTATTTGTTCCAAGGCATGATTTTCACAACAATCAACAATATTGCCACTATATGCACAAGAACCCAGCTCTCCAAACAAGTTAAAGAAAACAAACAAAAAAATCTGCCCCCCAAAACAAAATCAAACAATAAACAAAACTCTTTTCCGATATTAGCTGATATAATTTTAAAAGAAAAATTCTTTTTGTAGGTTAGCAACTCACAATCATTGTTCATACCCATTGAAGATAATAATATCATAAAAAGGAAACTCAAATTACTACACAAGACTAGATTTAGTGTTAGAACAAAGAAAATTCTAGTCTTGACACTTCAAGCATTCAATGACTTTTAATTGTATTCACAGTCATAGAATCATAAAATATCTTAAGTTGGAAGGGACCCACAAGGTTCATCAAATCCATCCACTGGCTCTATCCAAGGACCACTCAAAAACCAAACCATATATCTGAGAGCACTGTACGAACACAAACTTTGGCAGGTGAGGTCTCACTGCTTCTCCCTCTTAGACTATCCCTTCTGAAGAGTTTGTAGCCATCCATTGCATCTCTCTAGTCATGTAAGCCGTCCCACCACATTTCGGTGATAGCAGATATGTCATTGTTTTCATATTGCACAATGTCTTCCAGCTTCTCCTGTTTCTTGCTCATACTGCATGCATTGGTGTAGATGCACTTCAGGTGGACTAGTGATCCTGCCACTTTTCTGGGGGGAGAAGCCCTAAATCCTGCATGACCATTCCTGGGCACTTTTGTGATTTCTAACCCGTCAATGTCCCTTGTGTCTTTGCTTCTGCGTGACTCTCCATCCTCTACCTCAACAAGAGCGGCAGACCAATAGACCTTGCTAGCACACCATCCTGTAACCACTGTTATACCACACCCAGGCTTGCCTCTGTCAAGCCTGGTTTTATCACTTTCCCCCTTCAAATCTAGTTTAAAACCCAATGAGCCCAGATATCTTCTGAGCAAAGACCCTTTTTCCCCTTAGAGACAGGTGAACCTTGTCCATTGCCAGCAGGCCTGCTGTCTTGTAAAATGACTCATGATTAAAATAATAATAATAATAATAATAATAATAATAATAATAAAAAGCTGACTGTGACACCAGACTTATAGCCTGAAATTTATACTTTTTTTTTTTTTTTTTTTTTGGCATTGCTGTGCTCCTGACCCCTTAACTAGTTGTTAACTAGTTGTTCCAAGGCCCTGAAGTCTCTTTTGATTGCCCTCAGACTTCATCTTGAAGCTTCACCATTGCCTGAAAAATCAATAACAGTCCAACAGCTGAACCAGAACAGGAATCTTTGTCTTCACATCCCTAATCCAGGCCCCAGGGCATCAGCAGACCTCTCTATGAAGTGGGTCCAATCTGCATATTGGGCCTTCTGTTCCCTGCAGAAGGGAGTCTCCCATGACAATGACATATCTTTTTCTCTTGGTAGGAGCTGTTTTAATGCAGGATGCAGGTTGGGATGCATCTACTGTGCTGGGCAGAGTCTTGTCATTGCCCCTTATCCTCTAGGTCAGTGCTTTCAGTTAGGTGGAGAGAGGATAGGGAAACACTTCTATCGAGCGTTCTTTCTGCAAGTTGGGCCTGTCTCAGAGAAGGTACGGAGAGACTCCAATGGTCTATCTCCTTCTTGGACTCTCAAATACTCCTCAGTCTATTCACCTCTTCCTGGAGTTGGAGTGCGTGAAAGCACTCCAACTGGGCACACCTCCCACAGGTGTGCTTGCTCCTGCTATTCTGACCTGGTGTAAGAGTAGGACACACCCTTCAGCCTCACACCTGGGTGGCAGTGTGTTCCCCCCAGAGCTCTGTCTGGGAGGCTGAATCATTTGTGGAGTGATTCAGAGGCCATGGCACTCTGCTGAGTGGATGCTGTTGCTCTCTGATCAAGCTGGCCAAGCTTCAAGGTCCTCCAAGACCCTTCTCACACAAACCACTATTCAAACTGCTGCGCTACTCCCTGACTGCCACACCATGCCCTGTCTGGCCAACCAGGGCTCTTGTGTTCCCTAGGATATGCCTTTGTACAAGAAGGAAGGACTGGCTCTGCCCAAGTCTCGTCCGCCACTCTTATAAGAGCTGTTGGCTCGTAGTGGCTTGATTGGCTGTCTCAAGTTGCCTTGATGCAGAAAACACACTGCACACCATGATCCCCCACTCCACTGCAGAACACCTCTGCCCTGGAGCTGATCATCTCGGTGATTTTTTTTCCCTTTTTAAACACGGGTAAAAAAAAGTACTTTTGGTTACTTTTCTGGCTTTTATGGCTATATCACATCATTCAGATTTTGAGCATCCTTTCTAACTTCCTGCTAAATACAGTCCTGTAAGATAGAACTTGTTAGAAACCTTTCTAATATTTTGAATTAACTCTGATTTATACAGAAATTCATATCAGTTATAATTCCTTCCCTCTTCCTATCGTTATGATATTCTAGATACATATAGGAATGCCCTTTCCTGGTAACAACTACATCAGATGAAAAAACTCCTATTACGTTACTCCTCCCCCCCCATCTCTTTGGTACCATATCCACTTTCTGGAGTTTACTACAGTCTGAAGTCTGCTGGCTGAGCTGTGCATATGATTGCTTCCTCACACATTTCAATTAAAATAAGGTGGTTTAGCCCATAGAGTTTAAATAGTCACTCTGTGCTTGCCCATCAAATTTGGATCAAAATGGATTAGGAAGAAATCACACAAACATTTCAGCTAGCATAGCTGATGAGGCAGTAAACCTATTCAGCCAGCCCAGCTGCAGGTACAAGTATATGTGGCAGTATTCTTGAGAGTCTGAGAAATTTCTACAACCTAAATCATGGATTAAATCATTCCTATTCTCTTAGAAAACACTTCAAACCTACCTAAAAGCACTAGACACCTATAATACAAGAAAAGAAGTGCAAGATTCTGATCCTGTTTACATTCAGGCAAATTCAATAGCCTAAACATTTTAAATGGTACCTCATTGAATAACAAAAAATCAGATTCTGCAGTACAAAAGTCTGTACATGGATGGCTTCCTACATATTATAAATATATGAAGAGCGGTTAAAAGACTTCTTGGAAACTTCAAAATGACTGAAAGGTTTTGTAACTGGTTGAAAAGTCCCATTAACTCTATGAAATGAATAATCCTTACAATTTGAATAGTCTCATGGGAAAAACAAAACAAAACAACAACAACAAAAAAAAAACTGTTTTGATGTCTAATGCCTTCATAGCAGAGCTGATAAATATATGAGAGACAATACAGCCAACTTAAGATCTTATACCAGTTCAAATGGTGTAATTTAATATTCCAGAATCTGTAATACATGTTATTAAATGTTAACAATAATAGAGCTTGAGTTAGTGCACAATGTGTTCAATTCCTGTAATAAGAAGCTTTAATCTGAAAATAAAATACATTACATGCCAGTAAATACTTGTCTTGACAAACTTTCACGAGCACAACAGAAATAAAATAATAAATGAACAGGAAAATACACTGATGGAAAAGAAATATAATCCCCAATTATGGGATTTCTTAACCTACAGTAAGTCTTTAAATCTTAACTTGCTTTAACTAAGTTGCTGTGATTATACTTGAAACTGATCTCTCATGAAACTCCATATATCAAGCTATTTATTGAATGCAAGATTAAATAGGTATGTTTTAATGAATAAGTATTTTATTATTTTATTTTTATTTTTTATTTTTATTTTATTTTATTTTATTTTATTTCAATTTAGGTTCCACAGACAGAGTTATAAATACTACTCTTGACTAAAAATCGCTTCACACATTTTTTTTTTTTTTTTTTTTTTTCATTCAGAATCACTACATGTGATGTACTAAAGCCACACTTCTGATTTCATTATGAAACTTTCATCCAGTTACGTCAAATATCAGGACTCCCAGTAGAGGTTATCATAGTCAGGATTTCGTTTTCAACCTCTGTATATTAAAAATAAATAAATAAAAACAAATTTAGAGGGATAAGCATTTTGATGCAGTAATATTGAAGGGACTGTGAAAGCATTTTATCACTCATTCATTTTTTGTGGCCTTTGAACCAAAAGCTGGGAAAGGAATAAACCATGCTGTCACATTTGGAGGCTGCTTAAACTTTGTTTCCCAGATGCATTGGTACCTGGTGGTGCTTTCAGTATATATATATATATATATATATATATATATCCAATATATATATATATATTTATATATGTATATATATTAATGATACAAGAGTTTAAAATTTGAAGAAGCAAATAATAATAATAATAATAATAATAAAAAGGATACACCATATTTTCTCCTTAAAAATGTATCTTAAACCTTTCTTTTTGGTGCTTAACATATTAATATTTGACAGTCTATTTGGACAGAAGATATTGTGATATTTTGAGAACATATTGTACACCTTTTCTTTAGAAGGACAAAATATAGGTTACAACTGGATATACCTGCATTGTGTCATTTCATATTGACATTTACCAATTTATGGCAAGTTGCATTTTCTGATTGTTGCCTGAAAAGTTATTCCTAAATAAAGAACAGTCTCATCTGTCATACAGAAGCAGGGGTGAAATTTCAATATTCCCATATGGAATGTTCTCTCCTTCAGGCAAGCGAAGGAGATAGTAGTGGTTTTATCATCTTTCTTATCTCTATAAGAAAGTGTGTGTTCTACACACACTGATACCAAATTAAGCATTATAATTGTGGAATTAATTGAAATGTTGGGAATTCTGCTTCTTCTGATTAGATCCTGTTAACCCAAGATACTATACCCTAAGCATTGCATACAAAATGGAGCATGCCTCAGTGCATCTTCTCTTCCTTCTGATTTTAGGAAATGGTGAACCATATTGTAAAATGACTCATTTCTAAAATCTCTCATCTTATACCTGACTGGCAGTTACAAAACAGGGAAAACGTATTTTCTTGTGTGCTTTGTGACTCCGGACTGAAACATACTAAACCATTATTAATTATCACATGAAGAAAACTACAGTTGGAATTACCAAACACCTCAAATTAGTAAATTTTCACATTGCCAATAAGTAGTGGAAAGTCTTATCATTGAGAGTTACAGAAATCAATATAAGTAGATTCGGGCAAATATTTCACAAAGACACGGAGTCAGGTACTTGGATGAATAGTGTATGTAATAGTGCAGATAAATCAACATCTCTCAAACTCCATCTCTAAATGGATGCTAACTAGAAACTAGGACGATCTGCCAGGGTAAGGGCAACTCTATACCCATCTTGTTTCTTATGTACTAAACATGTACTACAGATCAATATCAAAGATGATAACTTCATTCAGACAAGAATGACGGTTCTTACTTCTCAAGAAAAACAAGGATGTGGTATGCACTTTGCATACCCAGCATATATTTCCAAGATTGACATATTCACTATGAAACTAACAAATATGAAATACCGTGCACACCAGGAACATTACATTAGTTGTCTTCTGCATGCATTACAAACCTTAAGGAAAATGTATATTTGAAACCTGATAGCAAAAAAAAAAAATGATAATTCAGTTATAATTCTCAGTGGTTGGAGAGAACTGCATGAAGGGGTCTTCTGCATCAAGAAGCATTCTTTTGGAAATAGTCTTTATTTAAAAAAAAAAAAAAAATGTTATTGTCAATATTCTGATCTTTCATTGTATGTACTCTGAATATTCTTAATTATAAAAGTGCCCTTGTTTGTTTACTCTAATAAGAGACTATAACAATTTTCCCAAATTACAAAAATAAACATATAGATAAAAAAGTAACCA
Organism: Oxyura jamaicensis; assembly: GCF_011077185.1. NCBI lineage: Eukaryota > Metazoa > Chordata > Aves > Anseriformes > Anatidae > Oxyura > Oxyura jamaicensis. The sequence goes on along the minus strand of NC_048894.1, from coordinate 126,846,746 downwards.
TTTTGAAAATTCTGATATGCATGTACAAAAATGCACATTCTTTTTCTCCAATGTCCCAAGCTGCAACTTGATTTACATTGTCCTACATTTTAGAAACAATTCAAAGCTACATTTGTTCTGAATTTTATTTCTTGCCTACATGAATCTATCTTTAAACAATCAAAGGATCCCTTGACTACTAGAGATGTTTTTTGTATGCTCTGTTTTAGATAATTCAAGAGATTAGAGAAATTCAACTTCTACTTAACATTAAAAGTTTATAGAGAAGAAAAAACTTGCACTCACTACAAATAGGTTCAACAACCATTAAACCAAGCAACAAGCTGCAGTGATGCCAGAAAAACATAGCTGCTTATTTATGACCAGCTCATTAAGTTGTAGTGACTTGTGAAAGTGTTCATAGAGGTGCAAGAGACTCTCCCTTTTCAATTTATCATTTCTCAAAAACCTCAGAATGAAATTAAGTTCCTTTTCTTTGGTACTTTCAGGCATTGGAAACCTAGAAAATATTATCAATATATATATTTATATAAAATACACATATCCAAATTCTGGAATTTCAAATATGTGACAATGTGTTTCACTTGTGTTCAAAAAATCCAGCTATGGCTTTGTCCTGAGAAAGAAAGGGAAGCAATTCTGACTGAGGCCTAGAAAATCCATGTAATACAAGTAAGGTGATAATTTTATAAAATAATACTATTTTATTCAGGTCTTAGCATCTTTAACCCTATCTTCCCCTCTAGCATATCTCTCTTTGCCCTATTTCAGAATAAAAAATATTATATCAACCATTAGCCATGTCCCCATCAACCATGTCACAAGATTCAGCAAATAAAACTGGAAAGGATTTGTAAAGAAAATCATACTCTGTTGTTCTGGAGGTAAGATTTGTCTATCAATTAAGCATACCAGTTACCTCTTACAGAATATTGAACCACCTAAATTTCTAGTCAAATCACTGACAGTTAGTTCTTTCATTCAAAACCTGCCTTAAATCTAAATCACTGCAACTACTTTTCCTAAATCTTCCTTGCCAGTACAAGGTTTATCTTTGGTGCAGCTGAGTGTATTATTTACATGTTTTAGGAAAACTACGTATTCCAGAAAAATCTTGAGGTAAAGAGAACTTCTTTGTTGTCACAAATTAATTTTTGAATTAATCAACATTCAATATATTTACATCAGTTACATTAGAAAGCACTGATTTTCTGAAAGACAAAATTTCAGTTTCCAATCTGAGGAATTTACACAGTACTCTCTGAAAATGTGTGTGTTTGCGCGCACACATGCATGAACACATGAGTGGGGAGGGGAGACAGGGAATTTCCCAAAACAAAAAAAAAGTTTATGCCCTCTTTTTTTACTGCTAAATGTGAAAATTCTTCATGTTTGGAAAGTAGAAAATGAAAAACAAATCTATTGGAAGGTAAGCTTGGACCAGAAGGAAAACTTTGCTTAGAACTACCATGAAAATGCTCTCACATGTACTCACATGTCTCACATGTACTTGTTTTTTAAGTTATACTCTTTTGACGTACTTTTGCTGAATCCACTTTACTGCAATATTTTTGTGGCAGTTTATCTCCTATCCTGCTTCATGATTGCTCATGACTCTGAGCAATCTATGTGTGAAGGAGCAGGGTGGAGACTAAGAGCGGAGGGGAAAAGTTAAGGACAGTGTCCCAATTCCAGATTTAGTAATATTTCTGAAAGCTAGTTGGCAAAAAGGTGCTTGTAAAATTAGCTTCCAGAATAAGTGAGAAGTGTGAATACTTTTTTCACTTTATCTTTTAGGGCTTTTGTGGTGTCCATGTAATGGGACCTGATGGTATTGGAAGAAAATTGCTATAAGCTAAATTACTGCCAGAAATTCCTCAACCCTTGAACCCATCAGTCAATCAGCCACTTGAATCATCTGGACTTATAATCTTAGGAAAATTCTGCCTGAAGGCACAAAAAAATATATATATATTTTTAAAAAGCAACAAAAAACTGAAACAATAGAAAATTTTCAAACTGCTTCCCTTGCTAGAGAAAGAAAAAAACAATACCAAAAGACCAAAAAATCCCATATAATTAATAATAATATCCTACATAACTAAATAATAATAATAATTAATAATAACAATAAAAGCTTTTAAAACACAGTAGAAGTAGAAACTATCATATCAGCAGAGGTAGAGACATTTGTATTTATATGTTGTATGGGTGCCTTTTCCAATGGACTCATTGCAAGAACATGAAGACAAAAACAAAAACAAAAACAAAAAAAATAAATTATTGAACAGACATCATAATATTCTGTCACGGAGTGACAGAATAAAAACTTTCTTTTCCTTTTTTTTTTTTTTTTTTTTTTTTGATTTAGCTTCTAGAATCCATGCTGATATTTATTATTTTTTTCTGTCAGAAGTAACCTATAAGGACTGGTGTGTCCAGAGCATTGATGGACTTGCTGTTGGTGCCAAGAAGACCAAGACCAAGAGTCCATTCTCAGTTTCTGCTCTTCTAACTTAACATTGCTGGCTAACTGATGAGAAGTTAAACATGTTCTCAAGTTCCATGGTGGGCTACAAGCCCTAGTGGGAATCCTTCAATTTCATGATGCTTCCTTTCTGTTTCAGCTGCTGCAGAAATTACCTTCACAATTACACAGTTTGATTTAAATAAAAGTTTTAATGATCCTTAGTGTGATTATTTATTTATTTATTTTTAAAGGAAAATAATGGAATTTTTACTATTTCTATACCTTTACAGCAGTCAGTAACTCTATATAGGTGGCCTATTTCAGTTTCTCCTTGGGGTGCTAATTAAAAAGTATTTTATTGCTGTATGTTAATAATCTTATAACACAGAAATGTAAAACAAAACAAAACAAGCAAACAAACAAGAAACAGCTGCAAAACTCATCAAAGCCACATGCACCATACCCATTCTTTCTATTACAATGTTCTTCAGTAGCATGTTTGCAAAATTATATATAGAAATATCATACAGTCAAGTCTCTGGAAAATAAAATTGTTTAATAAGTTGCTAAATAATTATTAGTTGAGGACAGCAAACTAACAGCAAGGTAATTATATATTAAGATACATATTTTTTAAAAAACTATACAAATTAAATTCTGCAATACACCTTTCTCTTCTCAAAATTCAGTATACAACTGCATTTTCAAAAGAAACATCATTATTTCATGGCAAACCCAATAATGTATTATACACAGTATAATAAGATATTTGTAGTGAAACTCAACTAATAGATCTTATTATACTTGTAATTTTCTGTCATCCTTTATTTACTGTACATACATAAGTATCAGTTTTGTTCTTTTTAGTTCCTGTCTTATGTACTCATTTACTAAATACCATTTTATACTAACAGGATTCTGAGGAACCCAAGGACCTGTGACAAATCTTACATGAAGCTTAATCATATTTTTTGTGCAGTTTTCTTAAGATTTCCATTTTCAACCTTTTATCTGAGTAACAATAGAGTCAAGTTGCAACAGACTCATATTTTTCCACATTCTCTTAAAATTATTGTTTTTTATTTCTACAAAGCTTTTGTCTTGATAATATCCTTGGCAATGTAACAGCAATCAGTTGTTTTAATAAAGGCTTTCTTAAAGTACTCAAGAAACCATAACATCTTAAATTTGCACATGTCATTCATACAGACAGTGAGCATGAAATAAGATTGTACTTTCCAGCCAATATGAGCAAAGGAAAAAATGGACAGGAAATATTTTATGCACCAGATGCTGTGAAATAAAATACAGGCAGATTCAGATCACAACAGGCAGATTCAGATTGCCAAGATGTTATGTCAGTTTGGACCTTCTCTCACCTGCCAATGAGTCAACCAATACTCACAAAAAAGGGCTTCATATCAGCATACCCAGTGTGCATGGCTAATCCAGACCATATAACCCAATCTATGAACTGAAACTCTCCAGCAGCAAGTGCAAATGGGACTCTCATTTCCTACCTACCGAGACTTCCTACTCAATTAAAGGTGAAGAAAACACACTGATGGTTTGCCCGTTATTAGCCAGTTTCCCTCAAGGACAATTGTACTTTGCTCAAACTTGTAAATGACAGCTTTAAAAGACACAGTGTTTAACTGTGGCACAAGACTTAGTTTGAAGGCTCAATATGCTAGAGAAATGTTAATGTGTCTTCTTGAGTACGGTCATTGTATACTGAACTGTTTAATTTATAAACATCAGCAGGTTTTTTAGATGCCGTGTAACTCAGATTTGATAACACTAAATGATTGGCTAGCAAATTATCAGGAATAAGCTGCAATGCATTTGAAAGCACTTCAAATAGTACTCTGCAGTATTTTGTAGTGCCACTGAAATGCATTAGTTACCACTCTCAGTTCTTATCACCACCTCTAACTTGTAAGTTTTTTTGATTCAGTCCTAGTAAATGTAAACTGCCATACTGATTGCATTAAGAATTTCCCTTGGTTACTATATTGTCTTTAGTTCTTATATTTGCTAGTAGAATTTAATGTTTAAAACTCTGTGATAAATGATTAAGTCCCAAATAGGATTTTTGTGATTTATTAAGCGAATCGAGGCAAGCAAACAGCGCTGGGTGCACTGGGAGTCTCTGCTCTACCAGGACGCACACCTCTTACATCAGGTGGCTGATTTTTATGCTCCTAGACTAATACATATTCATCACTATTCCTAGAAAAGGCAGGGTTATTATAATTAGTTCCCGGAATCCAAACCCTCTCTGGACACATGCGTATCAGTCTCTGGTGGTCTTTCTGGGGGTCTCTTGTGCTGAAGGCTCGTAGTCTTCCTCCCAGGCTTTGTCCTTCGGTCGTCCTTCAACTTCCCCTTTCTCCTTATTTGGTGGATCTCTTTGCTGGTTATCAGAGGCTTGCACAGCGTCCCATGCAAAAGTCTGCAGTTTCCTAAAAAAAAGCTCCTTGGTCCTCCTATCTCCCAGACTAGAGTCTCAATGTTCGCCCTTCAAACCCTCTATTTACACAAATTGCTGGATCATTCCTTTGCATGATACAAGAACTATGTACACTAATCACTCTGTTTTTCTTAAATAGGAGCTTATATTTCATCATGCAGCCCTAGCATTGTTCCATACTGACACGAATCAAATAAACACATTTCACAATCTAAGGAGAAAGCTTATGGTTAGGTTAAATAAGCTTTAATTAGTCTCTTAAATTTAATATATGCTATTCAAAAGTGTTGCATTATTGAACAATTCCAAATCTGGGTTAAAATTATTTTCTATAAATATATTGAAGAATTAATACAAAATGAAGTTCATGGGCAGTGTAGCAGATCCACAGTGGATGCTTTTAAAACTTACCTTTCATTGACAGTGCTCATATCTGGAACACACTACTCATTACTGCCCCTTTGTGAGGGTAATAACTGAAAAGGGAAATTTTGCAATAATAATAATGGTAGACAGCCTAGTGGTTCTTCTGTCTTCATTACAACAAAAGAAATAGGGTGAAGCTAGAGTGTCTTTTCCTCAGATTCATTACTAGTATAAAAGTCTATGAAAACTTCCAACAGCTGTTGAGCAAAGGAAGAATACAGAGGACCTATCTCTTCTTCATACCAAAAGAACTAAACCACAAGTATAACCAACTTTGATACCCTACTTTTATCATAAAAAACAATAATAATAATAATTATAATAAAATGTTGTATTTTAGCATTCTTCAACTAAATACACTGAAAATTCATTATTCCCGTTTTTTCATGCCTGGATTTCATAATCTATATTAAGTCCAGATACTTGAGCAATTAAAAATGATACGTTTCTACTAAAAAGCCCCTGAAGTGTCCTTATAAACAAGACACATGATATATTTCAACATTACTAAATGAAAATATAAAATGGGACTTTTTTATTATTATTCAAACAGTTTTTTTTGTTTGTTTGTTTGTTTGTTTTTTAGCTGTATCTCAGTTTCTATTTTCTCATAAACTAAGAGAAAACAGACATCAAAATAAATAGCATACAATTTTTATTTTCTTTAAGGTTAAGAGATGGCAGATTTTTGTGCAATGCCAGTACCAGTAATTTCACCAATGTGGGATAGGCCCTCTCCATCTTTTCTATTTACGGATTAATAACCCATTCAACCTGTGGTGGCACACATGTCTGTGGTGACATACATACACTCCATTACTATCTGAGATATCAGAAGTTTACTTAATTTGAGACTTAGTTATTTTTAAAAGAATGTGGACTGTGGTAACACATGCAAAAAAATGAAAAATGCAAAAAGGAGTGGCAGTTACAGGGGAGGGGGAAAAAAAAAGAGAGAGAGAGAAAAGGAAAAAAAAAAAGAAAAAAAAAAAAGAAGAAGAAGAAATGTAAAAAGCAAATACTTTCAATGAAATAAATAAATAAATAAACATAACTTACAGTTGACCCTGGCCAACTTTAATTTATGGTGTGAAAGTAGGACACACTCAAGCTTATACAATCATAACACTGAAAATCACACAAACATTTGGGGACTCAATAAGAGCACTATTTACTGGACAGGTATTTACATAACTATACTACATACTTATCTTTTTTCAGTTTAGCATTACTATAAATACAATCAATCAATATCAGTTCTAAAAATATACATACTGAATCATGGTGTGCAGTGTCCAGAATAGAAATAGAAACTTGGGAAATTCCTTAGAAGAAAAAAAATTACTTAGAAAAAAACACTTTTTCAAAGTAAACTTGATACAGTGGTTAATATTAGAGACTTTTTTTTCAATAAGCACACACCAAGGTCTTAGTACCTAACACCTCATCAATATTGTTATATAATGCTGTTATATATGCAAAATGACAGAAAAAAAAAAAGTTAAACCTCAACAGGATGAAGATACAAAATTGAACAAAATGAAGTAATATTGAAAGAATATTCTGTATTTGTTCATTTCATAAGTACTGAATTATATAAAACAGCCCTGCTACTCAGAAGTTTCTTAGAAAAGAATCTGAAATTATGTTATAAACCTGATGAACTCTAGATTTGATGTGGTTCCTGATGAAATGTTGCTCCTTTTAAAGTAAAAGGAGAGGTCTTTTTTGATTCTTATGCCATTATGAGATCTTTTTAATTTAAAATGCAGAATTTTATCAAATGAAAAGATAGATGACAAGATTAAATTTCTAAGACAAAGAAAAACCCTGTTTCTAAATGTGCTTAGAACTAAACCTCATCTGCAACATTACTACTTAAAATATTATAGCCATATGGGACCAAATAGTTATTATGTAAGTTCCATAGGGTGCTTTAAAATCCCAGATGGCATTAAGTTTTACATCCTTGCAATTCATTTCATATTATGCATTTTACCATAACATGTTTTGGTTATACTAAACAAATCTACAAAACTAGTAACTGACACTCTTTCAAGAAAATTAAACTTGATCCCCCCAGACTTGTTGAGGAAAAGCATGAAGAAACAACTATCTTCGAACAAACAAACAAACAGAGAAGTCATCATTCAGTGTACTAAAGGTCAGCTTAATATGCTGAACTTAATGGAACAGCTTAAAATAAATTAAACAAATTCAGAATTCTTTCATCTCAGTGGGAGCTGCAAATTCTTGGTGGATAAGACCTCTAACAAAGAATGTTCCAGACAATACGTTATGTTCCAACTGTTAGCAAGTACACATATTTGAACTCTCACAGATAGAAGTATTTCATTATAATGTAATGAAGCATATTCTCTGTGTGGTGTTTCTCATGTATTAAACATGACAGTGTAACGATTTGTGCAGTGTTATTTCTGTAAAATTATGAGCTGCACATTCTCATTGAACCAGTCCATGTCCTCTTCTTCAAACTTTCAGAATGTGTGCCAACAGCTGTTTTGTTTAGAAACTAACAAGTTGTTTTTTGTTGTTGTTTTGTTTTGTTTTGTTTTTCTACAAAAACAGATACTTCTCATTATTGGAATTATTGAAACAACTAAAATTTGCTGTGGACTTACACTCTCCTGATGCAGTAGCTCTGGGCAAATTTCAGAGACAGTGTGATAAGAAATCTTATGGAGGTTGTGTACTTGGTAAAATTTTAAATTAGCCTCAAAATGTGTGACATCTGATTGGGATTTACTTTACAATTTTGTACCATAACAGCTTGAATTCTTTCTAAATCCCTTTAATTCTACAAATCAGTGGTCACAGATACAAAGAATGGGAACTGGACTGGAGTGGCATGAGGTTTGTATCTTTATCAAAAATACTCTAATTCAGAATAAGTTCTGTCTAAAATAATTTCTTTCCCTATATTGTATAATAATTATAATAACAATAAAATCTTATTGTCTAAAAAATTTTATACTTAATTCTGAGCCAATGACCAAATTATTAATAAAGAAAAATATTGAAACAAAGGCTTACAACCAAGCTTTTTTTTACATTTTTTTTTTACCTTTGAGATGAAACCAGTGTTCATGTAATGTGAAGTAGGTAGAGCATAAATGTAAGTTAAGATGCTTCAGCAGCATGGAGGCAAAAGCTGTAGTTTAAATACATTTAGAAGAAAACACACACACAAAAAATGCATTATTACAACCATGTAAATATAGAAAAAATAAAAGTCTATATACTGTTTAATAAGTGCATTGTATTTCAAGATGCTACCTGCAAACTTACTTGCTGAAATATACTGTGATTATCTTCCACATTGTGATGAGGCAAACTTCCTACCTTCTTTGACATCAGTTTAGTTACACTTTAATTCTCTTTGAAGCTAAATGTTGATTCACGTTTCTTTTTTTTTTTTTTTTTAAAAAAAAAAAAAAAAAAGCAAATTCTTTAAAGATGTCTACCCTCAAACAGCCTTCTGACACTTCAGGTAAACTAAGACTAAGAACTGTGGTAGTTTCTTCATAACATTTTGGTTTATTTGAGTTGTTGAAGGGTCTATTTAATACACTTTTTGATGGAGAGGAAGATTAGAAAGTTACATACAGTTAATTATTAATCTGGAAGACCTGGAGTTGAATGGGAAATATTTCTCTATGCCCCACCCAATTAAAATAAAAAGGTATAGTGTCCCAGGTACCTAAATCCTAGTATTGACCAACTTGATTTCACAACAGGGGTGGTCTGAGCTATTATGATCTGAGATGCCTAAGTTTAGGGGTCTGTATTACATTAGGTATCCAAGGTGATTTTAATGTCAACAGAGATCTAGTCAATGCATTTGGGGTGGTCAATTTCATAGAATCCGAGTTGGAAGGGACCCACAAGGATCATCGAGTTCAACTCCTGGGTCTGCAAAGGACTACAAAAAATGAAATAAAATAAAATAAATAAAATAAAATAAAATAAAATAAAATAAAATAAAATAAATCAGATCATGTGTCTGATCAGAGTTCCTGAACTCCAGCAGGCATGTTGCCGTGACCACCTCCCTGTGTAGCCTGTTCCAGTGCCCAAGTACTCTCAGGACGAGGGGGAATGGGCTAAAGTTGCGCCAGGGGAGGTTTAGGTTGGATATTAGGAAGAACTTATTTACTGAAAGGGTTGTTAGGCATTTGAATAGGCTGCCCAGGGAAGCGATTGAGTCACCATCCCTGGAGGTCTTTAAAAGACATTTAGATGTAGAGCTTAGTGATATGGTTTATTGGAGGACTTGTTAGTGTTAGGTCAGAGATTGGACTAGATGATCTTGGAGGTCTTTTCCAACCTAGATGATTCTGTGATTCTGTCATATTTTTCCTGATATCCAGCCTGAACCTTCCCTGTCATGACTTCAAGCTGTTCCCTCAGGTCCCACCACTAGTCACTATAGAGAAGAGATCAGCAATTTGGTTACCATAAGTGCCCTTAAGTCACATAACAAGCTGTCAGATAGAGCTCCAGAATAGCATAATATTCCTCTAGCTCCTCTGTCATATGTCTGCCCTATCAAAGACACCCTAGGATATGTTAAAAAGCACAAGACACATGTGGGTAAGCTAATCAAGTTCAATTGAGTTAAAATAGTAACTCACCTGCTCAAACGTAAATATCTGCTTTACTGCGAGCCAAATAGCTCAAACATTACAAAATATCACAAAATCATCGAATTGCTGAGGTTTGAAGGGACCTCTGGATGTCATTGAGTCCAATCCCCTGTTCAGGCAGGGCTACCTGGAGCCACTTTCCTTGAACCATGTCCCAGTGGATACTGAATATCTCCAAGGAGGGATATTTGAGATCTTCTCTGGGTTCCAGTGTTTTTGACCACTGAAACAGTAAAAATAAATAAATAGATTGATGGATAAATAGATAAATAAAAGTATAAATAAATAAAAATCAAGAAAAAAGTCTTACATTTAAGTGGTTTTGTTGTTTTGTTTTGTTTTGTTTTGGTTTGGTTTGGTTTGGTTTGGTTTGGTTTGGTTTTTCTGCTGTGGCCATTGTGTCTTGTCCTGTCAATAGGCAATACTGAGACATAGTGCTTTCAGAAGTCTGGCCTTCCCATCTTCATTCCGTCCCACCAGGTATTTGTATGCACTAATAAGATTTCCCAGAACCCTTTTTTTCTACAGGCTGAACAGTCCCAGCTCTCCCAGACTCTCCTCATATAGAAAAAGCTTCAGTTCCTTAAATCATATTTGTGTCCCTTAACTGGACTTACTCCTGTAAGCCTATATCCTTCTTGCACTGAGGATATTAGAGATGGACACAGCACTTGAGATCTGTTTCACCAGTGCTGTGTAGAGGGAGCGCTGATCACCTCTTGATCTGCTGGCACTGCTCTTTTACGTACCGTGCACAGTGTTGTTGGCATTCTTTTCTGTGAGGGTACATTGCATATTTTCAGTTTGACGTTTTCTAGGACTCCAAGATCCTCTCTCCAAATCTGCTTTCCAGCTGGTCATGTAAAGGAGCTTGGGGTCATTCCTCTCCAGGCACAGGACTTTCTCCTTGAACATCATCACATCCTCCTCAGCCCAATTTTTCAGCCCATTGAGATCCCTCTAAATGGCAGCATGACCCTCTGGCATATCAGACATTTCTCAGTTTTGTACTATCTGCAAACTTGCTGTTGGAACACTCTGGTGCAATGGAACACTCTCTTCCATTGTTCAGGTCATTAAAGAAGGCGTTAAGACCTATTGGGCCCGGTATCAACCTCCGGGTGGCACCACTATCAACCCCTGGGGTTCACTACTTATGACCTTGAGATGGTGGTGCCCAGAGGTTCAGCGACCTCTGCAGTGCTCCACGGCTTGATCCAGCAGCTCACCGCCATCACGGGTGAGACACAGGTGTGTTGGGTCTGTCTGGGATGGAGTCACCTTTCCCTGCAGCAGCCCACACAGTGCTGTGCTCTGCACTCATAGCTGGAACAACACTGGTATCACTCCAGTGTTGTGTCTATTGCTGCATAGTGCTGGTACAGCATCAGGACTTCCTCCAAGCCCTCAAGAGCCAGCAGGCTGGGGGTGGGCAATTGATGGGGAGGGGACATCACCAGGGCAGCTGACCTAAACCAACCAAAGGGATATTCCATAACACCTGATGTCACACTCAGCAATAAAAGGGGGCCTCTCATGGGGGAGGGCAGTCCTCCTGAACAACCGGTACGTGTTTTGAGGCCCTGCTTCCCAGGGCGTGGCCAAACATCGCTTGCTGATGGGAAGTAGAGAATAACTTTTTTCCTTTCTTCTCTGTGCTTCCACGCGGCCTTGTTGTTTCTTTTGTTTCTTTTTCTCCCCATTCCCTTTCCCTTTATTTAAATCATTCTCATCTCAAACCTCAAGCTCTTTGTGTTGTCTTTTCTTCCCCTTCCTCTTTGAGGAAGGGAGGAGTGAGAGAGCGATTGTGGTGGAGCTCGGCTGCCCACTCGAGTAAAACCACCACAATGGGGAGGGCCAGGCCTGGCACAAGCCACTGTCATCACTGCCACCATTTTGTGCTTAACTGGGAGGCTGGGCTCAGTGCGGCCGAGGGCAGCTCCCTCTGGGCCCTGTGGGGTGGAGCAGAGGAGTTGGACTTGATGATCCATATGGGTCCATTCCAACTCAGGATATTCTATGATTCTATGATTCTATTCTATGACCTGCCTCCAACTGGACTTTGTGCCAGTTATAATGTTCTGGACTCATCTGTTCAGACAGTTTTCAATTTCCATCATTGTGCACTTATCTAACCTGTGATTTGTTACGTTGTCTATGGGGATGTTATTAGAGACACCGTCAAAGGCTTCACTATAATTGAGGCAAACAACACCCACTGTTCAGCCCTTGTTCACTATGTTAATCAACTAATTGTAGAAGGATACCAGGTTCATTATACATTATTTCCCCTTCATAAATCCATGCTGACTACTCCCAATCATCTTCTTGTCCTTCATGTCTTTGGAAATTGTTTCCAGGATTAGTTGCTCCATCACCTTCCCAGGAGGTGAAGCTGACTAGCTTGTAGTTCTTCAGATCTTCCTTCTTGCCCTTCTTGAAGAATATCTCACACTCAAACACCTGAATTTAGGTGTCTTAATCTGGTGCTGAAATCCAAACCAGATGTCAAAAAATGTTGGCAATTCTGGCAAAATACAGAGGGAATTAATCTTATTATATACCCTCAGAACAGTACAATGTCTGTATTTCATTAAATAGGATTTTATTACAAGACATTTTATATTTAGTTGATATTTTTCTGGCATGAAAGCTATGAGGCAGAAATTGCTACCATACCCTACTGCCATATAACATCATATAACTTGTTCCCATATCCATGTAAAAGATATTTTGGAAAGCTGAGGAACTCTAATCAGACTAATACACAGGGAAGTCTCTAGGAACTTTTCAATTGCATGTCTTCGGATCACCTATCTAATAAAGCTTTTCACTCTCTTACAACAGTATTGCCACCCCCAAAATATTTAAAAAGTAGAATGCAAAATATATATATATATATCATGTGTTTTTTTTTTTTCTTTTCAAAGTTTAAATAAAAATTGCAGAGTCCAGGACCCTTCATCTGTTTTCTCAGTTGGATCTTTGTATTACTGTATGTTTATATGTAAAACATATTTTCTCAATAAACACAGAGGCAGATTTTTCCTTCTCCCCTTAAAAAAAAAAAAAAAAAAAAAAAAAAAAAAAAGGAAGGGAAAATTACTCATTTGATCTCATTATTTCAGCATCTGAGACTTTAACAGACCACAAAATGTCACAGCATTCTCCACAAACTGAACAGAACAGAAGCAAAGGTTACACTGGCACCCTTGAGAAATTACATTCGTCCTTGGTATTGGTACTGATTGGAAATCACATCTTCATGGGATCTGAACCACGTGATTGGTGGTCTTGGGTTTTATGGTTACTTAAGTTTGCAGAGACTATTATCTGTCAAGTAACATTGCAATTTAACTATTCTATTTCAACAGAATTTGTAACCTTGGGCTTTAAACCAATTTTTAGCATGCTTTGTATTTTGCCTGCACCTTCTACCATGGCAAACACTGTACAGAGTGTTTATATGCATGTTTATATGGTGCGAGTGTTTATATGGAGCTTTAGTGTTCCTTCCAACAGTTTATTAAGATAGGAAATAATAATAGTAATAATAGTGTGTACAAAATAAGTGATGCACAATGCAATTCCTTACCACCTGCTGACCGATGCCCAGCCCAACCCTAAGCAGCTGGCCCCCCACCCTGGCTAGCCAGCCCTATATATTGTTCAGCATGACGTCAGATGGTGGGAATACCCCTTTGGGCAGTTTGGGTCAGCTGTCCTGGGTCTGTCCCCTCCCAGCTCTTGCTGCACCCCCAGCCTGCCTGCTGGCAGGACAGAGCGAGAAGCTGAAAAGTCCTTGGCTTAGTGTAAGCGTTGCTCTGCCGCAATTAAAACATCCGCATGTTATCAGCACTCTTCCCATCCTAATCCAAAACATAGCACCCTACCAGCTACTAGGAGGAAAAATAACTCTGTCCTAACTAAAGCCAGGACACGCTTACAGTGCAGGTATTAAATAATTACACAATCTTCTTAAGTATACTAGGCAAAATTCCACTCTCCAATACACCATCAAAACTTTCATTGATTACAGTCCTTGTAGATTCAATAGGAGTTAGCCCAGACTTTGTATCTGAAGGTAGACTGTGACCTACTGCATCCATTAACTGGCCTTATACCGTACAGCTCTGTATCAAGTAAGTTCAAGGTTAAAAAAAAAAAAAAAAAAAAAAAAAAAAGTAGAAAAATGCTTAAATGCTCAACTGTTTAAAAGGTTAGTAAAGCACTTCTCATCATCAACACTTTGAAATATAATAAGTAAAATTCTATTCATTACTTTTTTTGTTACATAACAAAATGCTCAGGGAAAAATGGTGAGGGGCCTAAGGGTGTTTTGTTTTGTTTTGTTTTGTTGGTGAGATATATATATATATACCCTGATATATTAAATTTGGGTTGGGTTTAAATTATTCAAAGCAAAATATCAGCATGTGCTTCAGTTATTAAACAATCTCATTGTAAGGATTCAAAATTAAAATTCAAATATGAGTTTAACTGTTTCATATAAAATAAAAATATCATAATCTTTAACATAAGGCTTTGACAAAAAATTGGTAGCTTAACAGGTCCAGGTTTCTATCAGAAGTAAGTCTGAGTTATACTCACTACAATCTGAGATAGTTTAGAGCATTTTCTTGCAAAGAGATTGCCCTATTAAAATATTGAAAGAAAAACAGCACAGTTTGTGCACTTTACTCTTCACAAACACACTACTGTAAAATTTAAAAAGCTGGTTAGAATCATGAACTAAATCTGAAAATCCTGGAGTTATTCAGGAGATACATTAAGATACTCTGACCTCAGATGTGCATGTTGTTTGGATGGCTGAAGTAACCCTCCTGGGTCACCAAAGAGACAGGTGTCTGTGGGAAAAAGCTTCAAAAAGATTCAATTTCATACCTCCTTACACCCATGTGCAAAAGAGTCATTTACTAAAATAAACATGTAAACCTTTCCTACTTTCCTTTTAACGTGAGGTTTCTAACCAGCCTTCCTGGATAAAGGTGAAAATAACTGAGCAAATTGGCATATATTGATACTATCATGTTAAAAAGCACAAAATCAAACATTATTATTATTATTATTATTATTATTATTATTATTATTATTATTATTATTTTGGTAGAAGCCTTTAGATCAGTGAAATTTTGATCAATAAAATTGTTTGTTGTGCTCTTATTAAGACACTGAATTGTTTAAGAGACACCTCAGCCCTGATTAAGAACTTAGTACCTGCTGATGCACTGGATAGGAGAGCACAAAACACAGTAAACTTTGTACCCATTAGAAAGCAGAAAATTTGTGCATCTTCATCTCCACTCTCAGGAATCACTATCCTCCACCCTTTTCTAGAGGCAGACAGCCAAGCTAACATTTTCTTACAGAAAATTAAGTAAAAAAAGGAAGTGCTGATGCACAACTTTGCTTCAACGTTCAACACTGCACTTACCAGTGTGAACAATCCAGTAAAAAGGCCTTCCACTTCTCGCTAGGAAGGAAGTGAACTTGCAATAGAGAATCAGTGGCCCTACAGAAGCTGCTGGTGTTAAATCCCACCAGACCTTTCTTGTCATCTCCCTTACACTGCATTTCCATTAATGTAGAATGAAATAAATACTTTTAATGCTGCATCCTCCACAGGTAAAATCTGCATTTCAAGCAGTTCACAATCAGACAGGTGAGTCCTGGTCTGTATCAGCAGATTCTGCTGAATTTTCTATCCTGAATTTTCTGTTGCCAAGATGCAATGCTATAGGAAACACGCACTGAACAGTTACAGGAACCATAAATTAGGCAAGGATTTTTTCAGATAGAAAGGGTATTGGAGCTGGGCTTTCACTGAGTTATCACAGATCTTACAAAGTTTGCATAATGCTTAGGCACTAATGCACTCTTGATAGTCACACAAGATTGTTCTCCATAATACAAAGTACACAACATTTAAAAAGAAAAAAAAATGTTTTTGTGAAATTATTGGAGAATGGAGGTTCAGTCATTATCCTTGAGAAGCAAGAAGACTCCTAACAGAATTTCTGACAAAGTATTTCACTTTGTGCCCTAAAATTAGTATAAAACATGTATTGCACACCATTATATTTAGGCTCTCACCAACATTTTTACTTTTAATTAAACAAAGAGTCCTTGCAACCTTACTACCTAACAAAAATAAAACCACAACAGTTTAATTCTTTCCACTGATTTTGCTCAGGGGAAAAATAATAATTTTAAAGCTTGTTACATAGCTAAAGGTTTATATTTTGTGGTTTGAAACACAAATGTATACTTTCAGATAAATATTCACGTATTAAAGTATTTTCAACAGAATTACTGCCTTCAGTTTGCTTTCACACAAAATATGAGAGTCTTTTGGAGTTAATGGATAAATTTGCTCATCTCTTTCTGTATTATAAAGCAAAGATAAATAAGTCTTTTTCACTCAATCTGCTGAGATAACTTGTGCTCATGCCGAAAGGTGATCTGTTCTAATCAACTTCGTGAAGTCTGATGGAATTACACCAAACATATTTCATACCTGACACAACTACAGAATGATACAGTTCAGGACAAACATTGGTGACCTGAATAATACATGACAGACAGATGACCGGGTGAGAAAAGTAATTTTTCACCTACACCACTAGAGTTTCTTTATTAAAGGCTGAGACATATTTGACGGAAAGAAGGCTGCTTTGCCAGCTAAAAGCTGTTGTGTTTTATTAATAGCTCAGTCAGTATTCCCTTGCTATTTTACTGCTTGAAACATTAATTTGACAATAAAGTACTAAATGCATCTAGTTTGCATGAAAAGTACCACGGAAAATACCATCAACACTACTACAGGGAAATACAAAGACTTAAGAAATAAGGTTTTAATTATTAACTGTTCATTCTTAATAGATGAAAAAAAAAAAAAATATGTAAAATTTCACATGAAGGTGAAAAGGATTCTAGAAACAAAACAACTACATAATCATAACAGAGTATAACATCTGTAAATGGGTTGAAATTATCTTTCCCATGAGCCTGCAAGTAGGTACAATATATTTAAGAAGAAATATACTTTTCATAAAAGGCAAGTAAATTTGACCTTAACAATAAGATATTGTTTTCTGTAACTTGAAGAGTATTTTGACAAAGAAGGTTAAGTATAGGACAAACAATAATATCTTAGAATTTGGCTTGTGTAAAGGTGGACTGACTCAAATATTTCTGTGTCTGAAGCCATAACAAGTTTTATTCTTGGTAGTAATTTTTCTCTGCAGACAGCAGCCAGGACAAATAATTTTCTACACATTCATAGTGTGTGACACTAGTTATCCCAAAAAACTAGACAGAGAGCACATGCTCATATTGTACTAATGATGTTTGTTCCATCTATTTAATGTGGGACCCTTTCACCCATCACTGCTATCATGAACTCTCAACAATCTCTTTTCTATGCTCAAAAAAACTAAAACTTGAAATCCAATCTCAGAAACATTCTGTGACTCAGTTTTACTTGCTGCAATAGAAAAAACATACCAGATATATTTAAACTACGTTTCTTCAGTTATTGCTTTATGGTAGCCTTTTGAAGCTAATTGAATGCACATGTCATACTGAACATAGTCTAAAAGCTGCTATAAGTTTAGATTTGAGTACAAAAGTGTTTGTGGGCCTAGAGAGTAAGCATCACAATATTGTCAAAATTATTTAACTTGAAATAATAAAAACTTGTTCCTTGATACAGGGAGATATAGAAATAATTGACCTGAAAGAAACAGAACTATTTTAAATTATTCAGTGTTGGATAGCTTTTTTGGTAGAATTAGAGACATTAAACAACATTTAGGTTCTGTATAAAATGTGTAGTGATTAAACAAATTTGCAATAAATTAGACCCAACTGTAATGAAAAGCTCTTCTAGATCAGCAAATAGCTTTAAAATCCTCTGCTTTTCTCTGTACAAATATATAAGTAATATATTTATTATATACAAAATTATTTGATAATACAAACACAATATTTCACTCATTAAAATTAGTGTTTTAGGTTTTATTAAGCCTTTTTTATTACTTTTTTATTTTTATTCAGACAGAAGTAAAATAGCCTCAGAGAAGTGGATTTCTCTCACACATATGTGGAGTCTTTATAATATCCAAATACAAACATTTATTTATGTAAGAAATCCTCAATATCTGTGATGAAGCCCACAGACTCTCCTAATTTGTATCAATTTAGCTTAAATCTTAAGCATAATATTCTACACTTTTCAACAGGGAATTTACCATGCTCAGCTCTGGGACCCCTGATATACGAAGGACACAGACCTGTTAGGGTAGGTCCAGAGGAGGACCACAGTGATCAGAAGGCTGGAGCACCACTCCTGTGAAGACAGGCTGAGGGAGTTGGAGTTGTTCAGCCTGGAAAAGAGAAGGCTCCAGGGAGACCCTATAGTAACTTTCCAGTACCTAAAGGGGGTGTACAAAAAAGCTGAAGAAAGAGCATTTATCAGGGAGTGTAGTAATAGGACAAGGAGTAATAGCTTTAAACTAAAAAAGGGGAGATTTAGATTAGATATAAGGAAGCAATTCTTTACTCTGACAAGGTGGTGAGGCACTGGCACAGGTTTCCCAGAGACATTGTGGATGCCCCATCCCTGGAAGAGTTCAAGGCCAGGTTGGATGGGGATTCAAGCAACATGGTCTAGTGGGAACTGTCCCTGCCCATGGCAGGGGGGTTGGAACTAGATGTATGGTTCCTTCAACCCAAAGCATTATATGATTCTATGAGTTCCCTGATAAATGTTGCACAGATATACTTTCCCAGATGGTGTTTCAGCAGCTTTTTATGATATGCACTTAGCCCAAAAGTTCATAAACAATAATAGCATGCAAAGACATCTTCAAGTTAATATTCAGAACAATATTTTTTATTACAAATTCTTGTTGAGAGGAGATGGTTTCAAAGCAAAAAAGCTTCAAGTGTTTCTCACATAAAGTACAGATACTTAGAAAGTAGTGACAGAACCTTTGTTGGGGTTTCAGGCTAATGCAGACTATGAAATCTGAAAGTTCCTCATAGTATAGAGTACTCACTGTTTTGCTGAATGGAAATTTGAGCCTAAATCTCCTACCTCTCATCATTAATTTTTTAAATCAAACACTACACCACAAACACACATGCACTTTTAAGTCAGAGAGAAAGAGTGGTGGAAAACCATTTTTCATCACAATGCTTCAAGCAAGTTAAAATATCGAATTCTTCTAAAAAAATAAAAAAATAAAAAAAAAAAAAATCTGTATATGATCCAGTCACTGCTTGAGCTGAACATGGTGATGAGTAATTTTAAATGTTCTGTGGCTTTGACAGTTCTTACCATACCAGCCATGTCATTATGTATGATTGTTTTTCTGAACTGAACTGAATAGTTTCTTCTTCTCACAGAGGTTTTCAACACAAAGATATTTTATTTGTGAAGATTAGGCCTGTTTGTTTCTCATCAAAATACAGATTTCTTCTCAATTTGAACTCTACTTGCTGGAACGATACAGGACATCTAATTTATGTCTTTCCATAACAACAAGCCTAAGGTTCATTAGTTGAGCTTTAGAGAGTGTAATACATCTGCCAGAGGCTGTTGGATGCTGGCAGTGACTATGCTGAAATATTTGAGTTCCTTTAGATATCAAACAAAGTTGGCTCCATGTCCAAACATAGTTATATATATATATATATATATATATATATATATAACTTCCTGTCAAGAATATGAGTTATATCATGACAATACAGCCAGTAGCTGGGTAGCAAATAAACCTTATGATGTTGAGAATTGCTGGAGAGCAATTTGGAGATCAAAAAGAATGGACTCTTGGATCAAACCAGGTCCAGAGTCCCCTGTAGACTATCCTGACATAAAAGGTGTGGAAAAACAATCAAACAAATAAAACCACTAAAATAATACAATATTATGACTGTTTAATAAAATGCACCCATCTTTTTTACTGACAGTCTTAGGCATCTATCTGTCTTAGTGTTCTTGCTGGATAGTATAAATACCCATTGAGTATGTGTATGTCTCTTCTTTGCACTGTTTTCCTTTTGGCATATGCTAGTCACTGTTTAGTTGTTGCTTAATTTTCCTAAACCAGGAAGGCACAATAAAGGTTTTCCAACATCTATTAAGTGTTATGCTATTCTAAACATAATTATTAATTTAAAAATCATGCTCTGTTTTTAGGTAATTTTTTCAATTACCTAAAAGGTTAAGACCTTCTGTGTTATAACTGCATTATATATCTATATCTGTATCTATATCTATATCTGCAATATATATCTATATTATCAACATTCCAGCAAAATACCATGCAGTATACAGTCCCCAGTACCCCAGTCCCCAGTTCCTGTCCTCCTCTTCCTGTAATGACTTTTAGCTCTACACCTGTAAAGGTTTCAAAGTTTTGTTTATGAGAGGATTTATGAGAGAGGACTTCATTTACCTTACTGTAAATACAGTCATTTTGGTTTTGTAGAAATATATATATATATTATTAATCCTATATATTATTTAAAAAAAATCAATTAATTGTAATTAAAATTCTGGAGATAGGAAGAAAATTAAACAAATATACAAATAGAACAGTTTCTGTCCTTTTCTTCTATTAATCAGGAAGTAGGAGCAGTCTGTTACCACGTATTTTCACACTTAAGAATCTGTCTTCACTAAATCCTGGGAACTTCAGAGAAACATTTTACATGTAAGCCATACTGACTCCAATCTAGAATACTCTCTGAATCTAATTTCTCAAGATACTTTAGAATTTCATGTTTTTTTTTGTTTTTTTTTGTTTGTTTGTTTTTTTTGTGTGTGTGTGTGTTTTTGTTTGTTTGTTGTTTGTTTTTGTTTTGTTTTTGCTATTATGGTATAGCTCAAAAGTTGTAAACAGCAGCAATGAAGTGTTTAATCACAAACCTTCACTTAAGAAGAGGATCAGGCTACTATTTACCAAAGTAGTATTCCTTTTTATTATTCTTTATTTTCAGCTTTCTTTTTACTGCTTTTCAGTTCTAGATTTGCTTTTGATTGACTTTTACCATTATGCACTTTCATTTACACTAAATATTCCCTTAGAAAATTATCAGTAAGTACAGGTAAACATGTAAACATGTAAAACAAGAAAAACAGTAAGCCTAGATGATCAAGGAGCATAAAGTACCTTATGTAAACTGTTCATCAAAACACTTGCCAAAGAAAATTACAATCTTTTTCAACATAATTTGTAATTTTCAAGAATGACATTACCTTTGTTGATATAGCCTTTGGCCTTTCGAGTTCCCTCTATCTATATTAAGCAAGCAAATAAAATTAAAGTATCAAAAAGCAAATTAATAAAAAATTTCTATTTCTCCTAGACAGATTCATGCTACATATATTAGATATTACTTCCCTTTTTAAGAATAAGACTTCTCTTTTTGATTTCTTTCTCACAAGATTAATGTTCAGATTACTCGATGTCCACATTTGAGAAAGAAAATCTATCTGATAGTATGCATTTCTACAGACAGACAAGTTATTTTCATAGCACACAAATTCTATTCTCTTTTCATATATTTTTGATAAATATTATTTAAATTTTATTTTAATTTTATTAATTATGCCATTTATATTTTCTGTAAGCATTACCTTCTGAGAAAAGATATTGAAATAACTGCTGATCTGAAGGGGTACAAACTAAAAAAAAAAAAAAAAAAAAAAATATGGGGAGTCATTCTCAGAGCAAAGACATTAAACTTATTAAACTTATTAAATTATGAGTAACTGATGAGCTAAGAGGATGGAATTCCTAAAACTCATATATTATCAGCAGGAAACAAACAAACAAAAAAATCAAAATATCAGAAACAGTTTATTTTAGTTGTTTAAATAATTAAATTTGCAGTTGTGTACATTTCAGGTAAATTATGCTTTGTGATGTTTTCCTGTAGTCTTCTACAGAAATCAGTAAACCAAACTAACACGCAAACATAACATTTATGGAAAATTGATCATTTCACATCTATTACCTCTTAAACATTCTTTCTTTCTTTAGGCAATTAACTATACTTTGAAGGTTGCTGTCATCTGGTGTTCAATCTCCACATCCAGTCCCTCTTTCTGTCTTAGTAACTCAGTCAATCCTTTTGCTTTCATCTTTATATAGTACTTAATAAATGTAACCTCACTTGTACTACTGCAGTTCTAGTATTGTGTAGTTCATCATAATCTGTGCTGTTCCATTGGCTTTGCTAGCCAGCACTGAGTAATCCATAAATTTATTTAGCATGTTTTGCAAGCATATAACAAAATATTTACTATTTTGTACATATGTTCATAATATGTACATAATATGTACATAATATTTACTAAAATCAGACAAGCCTGTGAAGAAAACAACTAAAAACCTCACTGGACCTTTCTAGTTCCCTTTTAATAAGGAGTTGTTTCCCTTAATGTTGATTTTTTAATGTTAGTTTTGTTAGATTCTTTAATGTTAGTAGTGTGTGCTAATTCTCTGCATAATTTTTAGATTAAAAAACAAACAAACAAAAAAAAAAACCACTCTGTATATCTTTACAACTTTCCTTGAAGCAATATTTCATACTTTCAGCTGAAAGAAATTGGATATATAGCATTTATTTTGTCTAAATAATATTTTACTTTTAAACATGTCAGACTAGACTGCTATCACCCACCCTTGATAAACTTATGCTGCATTTGATTCATTTTACTTTATTTTCTTTTATTTTCTTTTCTTTTTTTTTTTTTTTTTTTTTAATCTTGACCTACTTTGTCTTATAATTTTGTTTAAAAACTTATTGTTGAGGGCAAGCTAGTGTGTTTTATGGTTACATAATCCTCTCCCTCCACTACAGACATATAGCCTTTGTCACTTTTCAAATTTCCATCCTTACTAAATGCCATCCTCACTATTCCCTAGCCAACTCACTGTACTTTCACCTACATTTCTATTTTTTATTTCTTCATGTCATTTTCATAATCTTATAATTTTTACTGTTTTTAGTGATATTCTTTCATTGCCTTTTCCATAAAACTTTCAACCATCCTGTAAACTCTTATCAATCTGTCCTCAAGGTTTTCAGTTCCTCTTTCCTCTCACAGGAAGGTTTCAGCAGCAGAGCTCTTTCTTTCAGGATACACACCTTATAACCATGCTTTCTGCCAGTGGTTTCACCTTCACACTTTTAACAGTAATACTAATGCTCTACCACACCTAATACTAATGACTCTTCCAATTCCCCAGATCAAAGCCTAGTCCTTCTGGAGACCTCATTATAAATGAATAACATAACTCATAGCCAAAACTTAGCTCTTATACTGCAGTTTAATTCTTTGTCAAGTCTTCTTGTCATTCTTGGAAGGCCAGGGTGTATGGGGCTTTGAGCAACGTGGTCTAGTGGAAGTGTCCCTGCCCATGGCAGGGGGGTTGGAACTGGGTGATCTTTAAGGTCCCTTCCAACCCAAAGAGTTCTATGATTCTGTGATATTTCTCTTAAGCCAGATCTACGTAGTAGGGAAACTGCCTCAGGTCTAATCTATTTTCTGTAACCAGGTTGGTCTTCATGACAGTTCCTGTAAAATGTTGTATAATCTTAAATTCCAGAAAAAAATAAAATAAAGATAAAAATAAATTCTATATTTACAAATAGTGATAAATAGATTTGACAGTTCTTCCTATTCATTCACATTTTATATAATATCTTCTACTATATACTAAAGGGGAAAGGCCTAAGACTTTGTGAGTTAATCCAGAGTTTATAAAAAAAAAAAAAAAAAAAAGACATTGATATAAACTATAAATTTGGAGTGATGCATGACCATCTTTTTATAATAAAGGAAGTCTGTATCAACAGAAAAATAAATCATGGATATATTCACATGTAGTATACATTTCATGGACACTGTTCTGAGCAACTTAGTTGTTCAGAGATGAATAAACATGGAGTTTGTAATATGATGATGTAAAAGAAAAGGACGGAAATATGTACTTCGGTGAACATGGCTGCTCTTCTAACAATTCCTTCTAAAAATATATTTTATCTGTGGTCAAATTTTCCTAGAAGTGCTCTTGAATATTATATCCCTCCCATGGAGTACCTTAAGGAGAATTATATGCAAGTTACATTTTTTTAAATTATTATTATTTATTTATTCTCCCACCCACAGGATGGACAATGGCAGCATTCCATGTTTCTGTTTAGGGAAATATTTGCTTAATTTTATGACCTGTAGCTACATTGTTAATTCAGATCTGGTTCTTAAGTTTCCAGGGTTAGTGGTCACCTCAGGCCAATACTCTATGCTGTAGGTCTAGTAAATTAATAAATACAGCCTTCCATAATAAGATGCCTGACAGCTCTCAGTTTTCTCATCTGATACATAGCTTTATAGGAGTACTTCTAGTCACAGCATACAGTCTTGTATTTATCTCAACTTGCATTCATCACCTCCTTTCCTCCTGTCTGTTGATTTTCATGTGATTACTGGATATGCCGTTTAAAAAAACAGCACCCAAAAGGAATGTAGACTTTTTTGCTTTAAGGGAGAAAAGTTCTAATTAAGAGGTGTAAATCCTTCTGTTCCACATATTTTTAAAAGAGGTTAGAGCCAACACTCACAATTTTCCAAGAAGAACACTCCCTCCAGCTACTGTATGTAGTACATAAGGGAGTAGAGCCAGTTTTAGCCATGTATGAAACTCAATGTATTTGCAAAGGGGCCAAATAAAACAATCAAATGTAGGAACTACAGAAACTTTCAGCAATACAGTAGTGAAACAGCTGGGTTAGAGCCATTTTTCCATTTAAATGTAATGAGATGTAGTGGGATTTTTATTCTGTGCACTCTGAGCTTGCAGAAGTTTCCTGTGTGTATTTTCTTTATTTAAGAAAGTTGAAAAAAAAAAAAAAAAAAGTTAGTTCCTTATAACAACGAGAAGTTCTGTCATGTAAAAATATAAAAAATAAGACAAATGATACTGGCTGCAGCATCCTTACAACTCCTACCTTCAGTCCTTACAAATTAGCTAGATTCTTATGGAAATATGTTCACGTATCTTTATCTTATGGTCTGAGAGAAACAGTAGGACCACATTGACTCTTTGGGTAGGCTCCAAAGAGCCTATCTAACCCAAAATGTTACTAAAAAAAAAAAAAAAAAAAAAAAAAAAAAAAGCTTGATGACAAACATTTTTTCAAAATTTCTAAGGATTAACCTTTTTTTTTTTTTTCATAAACTTTAATTTATGCTGACATGAATTGTCTTATTTAGGCTCTAGTGAAACCAATTTTGCTATTTAAAAGTTTTCTCTTTCCTATATTCAGCAAAGCTGAACTGGCAGTGATAAAATCTTGAAGGGAATAGGCGGGGAATGGAACAGAGAGGATACGAGGTGGTGATCTCCCAAAATTAAAAAAAAAAAAAAAAAAAAAAAAAAAAAGAAAGAGACATTTGAAAGACATTTCATGGAATGACAGAAGCAACGTAGGAATGCTGGAGTGTCACAGCTTTTGGAAATTTTTCATATATTAAGCCATCTTCATTGGCCAGCATCTTTTAGATTTTCTTTGCAACAAAGTCCCTGATACCCAAATTTTAGAATAAAGAAGAGATTCAAAAATTTCCCCAAATCCAAGAGAGATAGCAACTACAGATTTCATCAATTTCAAAGGAAGCTCCCAAGATCCATATATTCCAAAACATATGCCAAACAGTCACATTGGCTAAAGTGAGGTCAGCACATTCCCATAATTTGAGAACTCATTTTATTTTATTTATTTATCAGGGGGCAAAATATGCAAGATTTAATGTAGCCACACCAGACAAACTTCCTTATTTATAGACTATTTGTAATTCATTTTCGCTATGAGGTTGACCAGATCTCCTTTGCTCTACTTGAGACAGATTTTGTTAAAGCAAACATAGTCATATAATGACATTCAAGATTCAAATTACTTCCACATATTTTCTATTTCAAAGGAGGGACTTCAAAGTGCACAGCTAGAGAAGCACTATTCTCAGCAATGCCCTATCTCTGTTATTTCAGATAGGCTGATCCAGTTTCTAGCTAACATAACCTCACAGAAACAACAGAGGAATAACAACCACATGTAATTATACTTTTTATCCCATTTCTGATTTACCCATGCTAATCTGTGATTTCAAATAGGTCACCTCAGCCCTAGCTAAAATCCTAGCAATGAAGAACTGGAGCAGGAGGAAGAGCTGAATAGGGACATTTGCATCCAAATGGACAGAAGTCAACAACTCCTCCATCCCTCTTTCTTCTCTTTCCTCTGCTGACATGATTCCACAATATACCAATAAGACAAAAGGACTTTTGTCCTCACTTTAAAATTAATCTGTATCTTTTCCATGTAATATGAAGCAATGCAATACAATGCAACAGCCTATACAGACCTTGCTGCAAGCTCTCAGTTAATGATCATCTGCAAAGGCTTCTATTTTAAGGCTTCATGGCTACATTATCTCATCCAGTGTCACACCCTACTTGTAGGTAGAGCCAGATACTGCATATCAAATATCAAATGCACTGGTATATGTAAAACATATTGTGAGGCTGAATTTTCCAAAGATTCACTAACAAGTGAACCAAATGAAGCAATCAGAATCCCTGGTATTTGGGGATTCAACACTTCTCTTCAAATCTAATGAGAATAAACTATAAACAAGAGTTAACTAGAAAGAAGAATCTTGATCTGGATAGGCTGGACCGATGGGCCGAGGCCAACTGTATTAAGTTCAACAAGGCCAAGTGCCGGGTCCTGCACCTGGGGCACAACAACCCCAAACAGAGCCACAGGCTGGGAGATGTGTGGTTGGAAAGCTGCCTGTCAGAGAAGGACCTGGGAGTAGTGGTTGACAGTCGGCTGAATATGAGCCAGCAGTGTGCTCAGGTGGCCAAGAAGGCCAGCAGCATCCTGGCTTGCATAAGAAACAGTGTGGCCAGCAGGTCCAGGGAATTGATTGTCCCCCTGTACTCAGCTCTGGTGAGGCCACACCTCGAGTACTGTGTTCAGTTTTGGTCCCCTCGCTACAAGAAGGACATGGAGGTGCTTGAGCGAGTCCAGAGAAGGGCTATGAAGCTGGTGAAGGGTCTGGAGAACAAGTCTTACAAGGAGCGGCTGAGGGAGCTGGGACTGTTTAGCCTGGAGAAGAGGAGGCTCAGGGGCAACCTTATTGCACTCTACAGGTACCTGAAGGGAGGCTGTAGCGAGGTGGGGGTTGGTCTGTTCTCCCATGTGCCTGGTGACAGGATGAGGGGGAATGGGCTTAAGTTGCGCCAGGGGAGGTTTGGGTTGGATATTAGGAAGAACTTCTTTACTGAACGGGTTGTTAGTCACTGGAATAGGCTGCCCAGGGAAGTGGTGGAGTCACCATCCCTGGAGGTCTTTAAAAGACGTTTAGATGTAGAGCTTAGGGATATGGTTTAGTGGAAGATTTGTTAGCGTTAGGTCAGAGGTTGGACTCGGTGATCTTGGAGGTCTCTTCCAACCTAGACTATTCTGTGATTCTGTGATTCCATGAAGAACTCCAAATGTCCATGAAAAAGATGCAGACTCTTGTTGTTGATGTTGGTGGTTGGTTGTCTGATCAAGAAGATCAATAAAGAAGAATCAAGAAGATCAATTACTGATCTAAGAAGATCAATAAACAATAAGAAAGCAAAATGGAAAGTGATGCAAGCCACAAATGGTCTTTATGAATGCACTGGTGGCTTACATAAACAATAAACAGAATATAAAAACTATTAGGAAAATTGTAGAGTTGTAGCATGACAACTGCTAGCAAAGCTGTCCAATTTCAGTAGCCAGTTCAGGCTATGGTAATGACAGGTAAGGCATGTCCATTTAGGAACCTGATAGAGGAAAAACTAGGATGAGTTATGTTCATGCTCTTGTACATAAGGGTCAGATTGGAAATGATTTGACGTAGGTGATTGTCTCTTCTAAAAGTAGTAGATTTCTAACTAAATCCTAATAATGCAAACATAAAGGCTGTTAATGTACTTATTAGCCATCACAAAATGCATTTCACATTGGATGGTTATAATACATTATAACAGCAGTAATCACACCTTTGTAATAACAGTAGCAGTTAATTTAAGGAGAGCAAGTATAACTCTTCTTCTAACCCATTATGTGAGCATGATGAATGGTGATGGTACAAAGCTCATACAGGAGGGAAGTGGAGCTGGAAGGTGAAAGAACTGCCTTTGTAAAAAATAAATGGAATAGCACATGCATAGATGTATATGGGTATATTCAGTTATAAACACTTCAGAAATCACCACAATAAAAAGATGCTTCCAAAACCAGTCAAAATTTAAACATGAAGGAGGAGAAAATTCCTTGAACAAAACTATGTTAACTTCAGAATTTTTAAAAAAAAAAAAAAGGCAAGAAGATGCTTTAAAAGGTGAGAAAATAATTAAAGAAATGTGTTTCAGCAGGTAGGGAGATTGTCCTACTTCACAAGGGTCAGTTGGCGATAGTCTTAAAATCAACAGTCTTGGGTTCATTACACAGTGTTGGGTTCATCACACAGTGGTTGATATTTGAACACAGTTGCCCATCAGACTGAGACCCAGACCTTTTCCAACAAACTCCCAGAAATTATGCTTTAAATTATTATTATTATTAATAATAATAACACAATATTATCCACCACTTCAGAGTTAACCAATGTAAAGCATACTGGGGTCTTCAATAACAGCATGTTTGTGGTAGAAAAGTGGAAAAGAAGCATAAGGTTATTTGATTTAATAAGTATTAACTGGGGGGGGGGGAGGGAGGATTTTTCTCTTCAGAATATATTATAATAAAGCTAATTCATAAAGATAATTCAGGAAAGACTGAGAAAAGTAGAGTCTTCTTGAACAGAGCATTGTAATGACTGTTTACAAACTGAAATTCATGTTAGAATTTGATCGTCCCCCTGGAGTTTGGTGGAGCTTAATGTACGTAAGTGCAGTTTAAAGTGTACTTAAAATAATACTTCATTTTTGTATTATTCAAGTTAAAGATGGAGGGTTTTTATTGTTGTTATTGTTGTGCGTTTGTTTTTAAACACAGGAGTATTACCAAGGTAGAATTAAAAAATAAAAATAAAAATGTAAGGGCACTTCTTCCTAAGGAATGTATAGTTAGGAATGATCTTTCTTTAATGCTGGAAAGAGCATTAAGGAAAAGATTTGGCTATTATGCAGCCTGCAGTGTCACAATACCACCAGAGAACAGAGATTCATTGGGAAGATATGTCCTCCTCTGTAGTTCAGGCCCTCTAATCATCACTCAGCCAAGACATGGAGTTGGATTGGTCCTTCTGGGGAGCATTTCGTCTCCCAATCAGCCCCTTGCAATCCAGGCAGCAGGTACAGGGTCCCCAGTGTCGTATCCCACAGATGGCCTGGACTGGCAGTTGCTATTATTTACAGTGGTAACGAGGAGTGTCTGAACACAGAGGTTTCTTTCCATTTGTCACTGAAGAAGCTGATCTCTGAAGTTGTGAGTTCACATGGTTGTAGAGGTTCATGGGAATCATAAACCTCTTCTCAGGTGGGAGAACAGTGTATATTCTACTGACAACAGATTGCCAAGGAGCATAAATGAAACTTTACATGAGATGGAAGTAGGAAAATAAAATACACTACAACATGAAGATGGACGTAGTGTAGCCACAGTGGATTCTTTACAGCATTTGATATTGCTCAACATATTCCCCAATACATCATGTTTTGAAGCTCATATCATACTTAGGAAATTATGATTTACACTTTATTTTAAGCATATATATTACATATGCTATTAATTATTTTTGCCTTACCTTTAGAAAAAGGTTAGGTGTTTTAAAGATTAATTATGCTAAGAAATATGCTGTGATAGTACAGGGATTTCTTCATGCAGTGGATTTCATTCCTTTAAGTAGTTGTTCCATCTAATTATTGTAAAATTCAAGGTGAAAGTGACAAAAAATAGTCGAACTTCTGATATGCTTCTGAACATATACCAAATCCTTAGCAATTGTTACCTAAACAGTTTCTTAACAGCAACAGGCACCATCAGGCCATCATTGAGATTGCATTGAGAAACAAAGGGAAGACAGAATTCTTTTTCCCTGATTCTCATACCAGAAAACCATCATATATTGAGGGATATTATACACTTGGGGGTATGCAAAGGCAGGCAGGACCTTTTTCAGGAAAAGTCATGGCACTGGCAGTACTAAGGCCTACACCTAAGGCCTTAATGATATGGCAATGCTTCTTGAGGTAATACCTTCACTCTGCTGAGATGGGCTTTTGCTCAGAAACCCCTTATTTCACTCTATGCTATTCATTTTGCCAGTGGACCAATCTGTCAAATGTCCACTACCTTTCATTGCAGACTACATCTTCAGCATGCAGACTTGGAAAGAAGGCTCTGAAAGTTGGGTAAACTGGAAATAATTTTATCATAAGTGTTGTATTTGCTGGAATTATCTGCAATGATATGAATTAAGAGCTTTACAGTCTACTTTTCTTCAGATTATGTATTTAAAATTCATGTTGTGGAAACCCAAATCAGCTGTTATAAATCTAAGACCAAATTAATGCAAAAATTTGTTCTTTAAGAAATAATTTATACACTACTCCCCTAATACAGGATTTCACAAACTGTAACGAAACAAAACAAAACAAAATAGAACAAAAAAACTAAGAGACTGATCACTTATCCAAAATAAAATAATGTCTAGACAGAGATTCAGAACAAACTAATATAAAATAAACCTTTCCTAACTGTTTCATAAAGTTTTACTTTAAAGTTTTTCACCTTAAACCTAAACCAGAAACATATAGACATATACCCACACAAAGGTATTATCATCAACAATAATAAAAACAATATTATCTGAGACCTAAAAAATGTTGAAGGCAAAATAGCTCAAATGATTCTTAATGCCTTTCAGGCACATCTGAATCAAATAAGGTAATTATTCTTTAAAATGCTTACACAAAGTCTGATTTGCATGCTAGTAATTGCTATGCCTTGTGGCATCTAGCAATTGACACAGCAATGATTTTAATTATTGTAATTTCATCAGTATAAATACTTCAAAGTTATGCAAATAGTACCTCATAATCCACATAGACAGTTCAGAGTATTTGATTTACTAGTCTTGTAAGTCTCTTTGTCTATGCAGTTTACTCTCAGATGTGACTGTGCATTGCAATTGAAGCCTTTCACTCACATCAAAGCTCCAAATCATAACAAGATGAGCTAATTTTACAAAGACTGACACTTCAAACATTAACTTGCAAATACAATTATAAGATGAAATATATAAAGGACTTTAGTAGGATATCATCTGGCATAGATACCTGCAGCTCATCATATCTAATGTTTTCTATGACAGTGGTAAGCAATGATACTGCAAGGCCAGATGTCTTAGTGTGAACAATTACAAACAGCCACTCTTTCTTCTGAACATCTCTAGAAAAATACTTCATCCTGTTTTAAAGTTGCATATTTTAAGTATTTTTAAAAGAATTATGTGTTTGTTTGTTTGTTTGTTTTTAATAATGTAGGGAAAGTGCTGCTCTCATGACTGTTTCTGCCAGGGAAAAAATAAAGAAATAATATCATAGAAGACATTTCATTTCAATAATAATGCAAATGTACATCTGAGTGAATGCTTCTAACAATATTTGTACAAATTAAGAGCAGGTTGTGTTGGGTAGGGTGGGTTGAAGTAGGAAATGGTTCTACTACTATCTTGTATTCTTTTATTTACAGAAAACCCCCAAACTCAGATTTTAGACCAGATGTTCAGATGTTGTAAATCACAGCATTTAATAAAACTTAGACAAACACTTTTCCCTTAGATAGCAAGCTCTTCTCCATCAAATTCATAACCAAAATATTATATATCCATAATATATATCAATAACATCAAATGTAAAAAAAAAAATAAAAATGTTGACTAGCAATATTTCCTGATCTATCTTTAATGCTTGTTTTACAGAAGAACTTCAGAATAAATCTAGTTATTCCCATCCAATGCAAACTCCACGTGTACTGAGTGGAAATAGAATAAGATCTATAGTCTTTATATTTTTTTCTTTTTCTTTCTTTCTTTTTTTTTTTTTTTTGGTGTTTGTGGGGGAAAGTTTACAGCCTATCTTGAAGAGTGCAAGTAATCAAAATCAAAATGTGATCACCTACAGAGAAAATACTTTACTTTAAAGGGGCTCAGAATGCTCAGGTAACTTGGAGGGATTTTGATGCCTACAAACAGCCCATGTAGAGACAATGTGGTAACAGCAGGAGACAGGGAGCCCAGTGTATTTTTAAAATCCACTAGAGTGATACTGGAGGCAGAAAGGTGAAAGGTTTCATAAGAGATAACTTGAAGAGCATCATGACAACTTGTTTTCTGTATTTTTTCTAATTGCGATTTAATTCCTTTGTTTCTTACTACTGATTGCATAACAGTTACTATCTAATCTGGTGAAAGAAGGTAGAAATAAAAGGGATAGAGAGAGAGATAGGAAGGAACAGCCTTTGCATAAGTAAAATTCATTTGGAAAAACAGAAGTCTAAATCAAAACACGATATGGGACTATAAAATCATGAGCAGTTTGGAGAAAGTGTACAGGGAGAAATTAATTCTCACACTAAAAGAACGAGAAGACAGTTGATGAAAACTAGGATAAATTAGATTTAAAGGAAACAAAATTAAATATTTTTAATTCAATGTGTCATTAAGTGGTAGAAATCACTGACACAATGTTTTAAAGGCAGAAGTAATAAATGGGCTCAAAAGGTACTATTTATGGAAAAAGGGCCTGTCCAGAACTATAAACACCATGACTGTGATGCAAAGCTGACCCAGGAGGCCCCTCAGGGACTGACTGCTGGATGCCAGAAAAATATCCCCCTATACTTACCATTTCTTTCTACTTGTGAGATATTTGCTACTGGCCACTGTCATAGACAGGAAACTAGCACAGAGCAACTCTTCTGAGTCTTCTAAGAAAGTCAGTGATTGCAATAGTTCGCAAAATTGCAAGCATATAAAATTACGAACTGTAAAAATTAGCATGACAGCAAGGTATGGCATGAATGTCTTGGAAGAATGTATAACACAGACTATTTGCAGAACATCTACCTGTTTATACATACATCTTGGGTTCTCAGATATTGTTCCAGCAGAATCAAGAGAATGTTGACATAAGAAAAAAAAAAAAAAAAAAAAAGAAAAAAAAAATAACAAGATGTCAACATCAAGCATTTCAGCCAAGTTGTAGACTACTCAGGTAAAAGATGACTTGCAAATCCACCTTATGTAAGGGGAGGAAGGAATCACTTAAAAGAAAACAGAAAATCAGACAGCAGCATGAACAGCTAAGTAAATTCCACACACAAACAATGAAACACTGAATGATAACACTGTTGTATCACACTATGAAAGAGCACAGTGATGGAAGTGGCATACTAATGCAATCACATGTAAGAAACTTGAAATATTAGAAAGCAGAATTAGTTTTACCTGTGCTCCTAGATGTAATTATTGGCTGGCACTGACTCACATATACCCACTTCTTTATTACATTTTGTTGTTGTTGTTGTTTGGTTGTTTGGTTGTTGTTGTTTTTTTGCGATGATGAGAAAATAAAAATGGTTTAATAAATTAAGAATTATTTTAGTGAAAAACAGTAGCTTCCACATGGAAGTAAAACATTTCCTAATTTATACAGATCATTCAATATCTGTTCCTCTCCTAACTATGAAAACAAACAAATAAAATTCAGAATCTGTTTTGCAATTGGATCTTTATTAATACACTTAGCACCCCCCAGCCCCCACCCCCCATCCCACTACTATCTTCTTCCCTTCTTCCAGCACCACTTAAATCAAGGGTGGTTATAAATTCATAGCACTTAACTTTTGGTGCCAAGGCCAAAAATATTAGTTAAAAAATGCACACCACAGTAAGCACTAAAATATTTGATAATTTACCTAAAATCCAATAAAGATATCAGAAATTTTGTAGGCAAGATGATTCAACTAACATTTCATCTTTGCAGGCAGTCCTTAAATGGCTAATGTAACATATACTGAAAAATTGCTAAGGAAAAATTTTACTGTCACTGTCTATGCTGCACCAAAAGTCAGTAGTCATTTAGTAGTCATTTCATTTCTATAAATCCCAGAGTGTCACTTTTCCAGTCCTTACAAGTTTTGTTTAGAAAATGAAACAAAACACTGTTACTGTAATTAATACACACAAAATATAATTATCAGGCCACTCAAAATAAAGGATATAATGTACTTACCTAGAGGGTGCTTTTGGGAGGGGAAGATGTATGAGTTGCTAAGATGTATTGAAAAACAACAACATCAAAAACTAATAGAATCCAAGGTTAATTTTTAATCTCCTGACTTTTCTTTTTGTTTATTAACACTGGGATCTCATCCAAAAGTATTTGCACAACATTAATTTGCTAATAAATTAAATAATCTCAACTATTGATGGGAACAAGGCATCCTTATAGTCTGAGAAGTATGTGTTCCTGAAATACGTTTCTTGTAACCATTAAAAGGGACTTGGATCATGATTAAAAATCATATAACACTAAATTCAAATTAAACACATTGGTAATCAGATTCACATGTGTTTAGAGCAACACAACAAACCAGCATGCACACAAATATTTATATGATGAAACCAGAGTAAACAAGCAATAACAGAAAAAGAACAGGATGGAAATTGAAACACTATAGTCATTATATTATGGCAAACAGTATATTGGCACTTCTGAGAACAGTTAGTTAGTTTTAACTATTGTGAAGTATGCTACATCATTTTACAAAAACTGAAAAGCATCTGTCCCTGTTGCAATGTCTCTGCAAACCAGTAAGCATGTTAGTTTTTGCTCAAATCCAATCTTTATGAAGGAAAACCATGTGCAATGTTCTCATTTAAAGCTGATAAAGTAAATCAAGTATTCCATCAGTTATTTTTCTTTTTTTCCCCCACCACTATGTGCACACCAAAATAAAACTAATATCTGAAAAAAAAAAAAAAAAAAAAAAAAAAAAAAAATTTTTTTTTCCTCTCACACATGCCCAAAAACCTTGAGATGAAAGAAAATTCTAATATGTGTTACCTTTAGGAATCCAAATTCCTATGGATTCTTTATCTAGATGGACATGGCATATCCATAAAAGTAAAATTCAAAACAGATTACTGCTTTCTCAACCAGTAATCCTCTGATGAGGGCGCTTTTCAGGGTTGGTTCTGAGCTCTGTTTGGGTCTAGTCTCAAAGTTTGTTATGTTACCATCATAAATGGTATTTTCAAGTTTATTTGAGAAATAAGCAACACTATTTGTCCAGTCTATAATGAGTAGTAGTGAAGCTCACTATGTCCCTTTTTAATACATTTTTTTCAAGTTCAAGCAGACCTACTAACAGTTATGTCTAAAACCTTCAGAATAAACAAACTAAAATTAAGAGACAGTAAAAGAAGGAGCATTCTTCCCATTAGACCCTCACTATGACTTTGTCTTGTAATGGAAATAAATTAAAACTATAATATATATATATATTTAAATACATTTCTCAATTTACAGCATTTGTGGTCAGAAGCATTTCCTCACATAAACTCTGATTACTGTGCGGAGTGATATAGTTGCAGTAGAAACTGAAGGGCCATGATTATATTGTACATGTATTTCATGTCATAAACATATGAAACATTTAAAATATGGTATTAAATATGTAACAACATTTCCTAGCACAGAAAGAACAAAGGTGTGGGAGAGCAGTTTTTTAAAAACCTTTTAAATAATGCTGGTAAGAAATGTCCCAACATGATAAAAATCCTGTCTTGGAATAAATTCCCCTTCATATTATTCTCTTTGTTGTAGATGCAGACTGTGCTTAAAAAAGGGAACTGCTTGTTGCTTAAAAAAAAAAAAAAAAAAAAAAAAAAAAAAAAAAGTTTTAACTATTTAAGCTTCTGCATAATTATTTTAAACCATTTGTCAGAAAAGATGGCTACAGCTTGAAGTTTAAACAGTAGTTGATGACTAGGAGCAACACTTTTAAATAACTATAATATTGGTAAAAGATGTTTAGAATGTAAGAGATCTTGAAATATATTTTTGTAATTAATCACCATCTTGTCAATTACTTCCTGCTGTTTTCCATAGCATTTCCATGAATGTAGTTTATACTAATGAATTACATGGCTTTCTTGTACCAAGTTCTGAATAACAGTAAAACAGAGTGCCCAACATCTGAAGATCATGGAATACATCTGAGGAAAAAAAAAAAAAAAAAAAAAAAAAAAAAAAAAAAAGGAAGAAAGTTTGGAGATTGCTGAAAATAACCTATTCAAGTTTTTAAAAGAGTTCTTCTCACTATTACACTATTAGACACTGCTATCCTGGCAGATAGAAACTTCTTTTTCCTACAGAAACAAGATATCAGAGAATGGAGCTAAAAGAGTAGACAACACGTCAGACTTGGATCTGCCAGCAAGCCATCTCCTGTAAACCTCACAGTATAAAAGTGTCAGTCTTCTCTGTTTTCATCTGAAGATGTAAACTATACTGTTCAAAAATTATCTTCTGATCTACTTCAACAGGTTTGGGGTCCTTGAACGCTGAAGGAACTGGCTTGGCTTCCACCATACTTCTCTTTGTATAGCCACAACACCTGCCACTTTAGATAATTCAGAGGGTAGTCTCCCAAGGGCCTGTCTGATATAGTCCTAAGGGCAAGGGGGAAAGACTGCATGTCCTATGATCCTCTCCAGAAAAACTTTCCTTGGAAGGCTGGGAAGGACACTGAAGAGCTAAGCACATGATATTCATTTCTCAGTATGTCCAGTATAGAAAAAACAGCACAACTTTCTGATTTCTCTTTGAATTTCAGGCATTATGGAAAAAGGTATATTTTTCAGCTTAGGTAGTAAAGTTCATTCAGGCTGCAGTGACTTCTGGGAGTCGTAATACATATCCTTGCAGGCTTCTTACCTCTGGGTCTGCCTGGAACTGGGAGGACTCAGGTAAACAATGTGGGGCACAAGGTTAAGTCATGGTACACCTCAGCAGGATAGTAAACCCCATAGGAAGCACTTGCCTTTTTTAATTTTCTTTGAGCCCAAGCATATGAGCTGAGCTTTCCCAGTCTTGTAAGAAATTTCTCTGCCTTGTGAGAATGCAGCCTGAAACTTCTGTGTTGAAACAAATATATTACATTTTGCTCTGGGATAAATATAAGAGAGGGAAGAGAAAGAGAAAGAGAGAGAGAGAGCAGTGACCCAAATTGGTTGTATTGCAGTCTTCTTTGTATCCATGAAAATTCTTGTATTATTGTTTTATATCTTGTATGCTATTACCAGCTCCTCTGACACTGCATGCTGAATTCTCATTGACATGGAAATATTACACCTTCTCACATGAAAGGAAACTGAACACAAGAAGTTATTTATTTGTATATATGAGACAAATGTCAGAAAAGGAACAAAAACAATTTAGAAATTGGTAAAAAAAAAAAAAAAAAACTGTTTTATTGAGAAATATACAAATAACAGAATATTTTTTTTAATAGCCATATTTGCATCAACAAGAAAACAATGATAAGAACTCACGCAGTGTGAGTTCAACTGTGTTGAATTTTTTTAGTTGCTCTCTTGGATGGAGAAACTTAATCACTATTACAGAAATCTCCCTTCCCCAATACCTCCTGTGCTGAGCAGGCAGAATTTAGGAGAAGTGTGTCTTCTCCCTGGTAGGTAAGGAGTGAGTAGAAGATACAGCCTGTAGCACTGCTTTACCAAGCACCCCAGAGGTTACACTAGAGCATTCATCCTGCAATATTAAATTCATACAATTACAAAGGCTCACATATCCACTTTAGGGACCTCTACACAGCAGACTTCTGCATCCTCTGCTTCAAGCCCTGAGCCTGCTGCAGTGGTGCATGCATTTGTTCCCACCAGTACTTGCTTTACCTTTCACTAAACATTCTTGCTTAATACAGTCTTTCAGATAGTGGGAAATAGGTCCCTTGAAGGCTGTAATTCCCTTTTGGTAACCTTCTGAAACAAAAGAAAGAGGTGATCTGACTTTCTGCTCTCCAGAGTTCACTTGGGATCAATTCCAACAACTCTCATAATGTCGAGATTAGGGAGCGTTTCCTCTTCCTTGTTAACAAGAAAATGACAGAGAGTGAGAGAAGTCAATTTCCTTTTCAGACAAAACTAAGAAACCAATTTCTAATAAACAGAAAAGTTACAAATAAGTAAGCAGGCATTCCCAATGGAGAAAGCCTGCAGGAATAGTGGTACTGGCTTCCAGGACATGGGGAGATCATCTTTAGAAACCAGAAATTTGGATTCCATAAGACTTTAAGGAGCAGACTCAAATCCCAAGAGAAAGCTTTTTAAGGTTAAACTTGAAAGCTGCCCTTCTGAAACAGCCAGCTGCCAGCCTGACCGCTGACACCATCTTTTCCCCGGACAGGGGCCTAAGCAATCAGGGAGTTGACATCTAATATACTTTCCTCACGTAGAGCAGCAGGCAGAATCTGGCACCTCCCATTACAGGCTGCTGAAGTTTCCTCTGAGATGACTGAAAAGACGAAAGCAGACCTCAGGAACCAATCTGAAAATAATAAGGTCAAAATGACCTGTTCTGAAGCAAAGTCCTTTAAAACATTAGCTTTTAGGAAGGCATTTACCCAAGCAGTGTCGGGCCTTCCCATCAGTGATAAATCTCACCTTCATATGACTGTAGGAAAACATTCTTCATACTGCTCATTTTGGTATGAGCACCAATGAGTTTCCTCCCAGTCAGCTGATTTATGAGGTGACTAACATCTCTCCCTCTCAACTAGAGTAGGGCTGCCAACCCCTGCTATCAATTTATATTGGCTAGAAAACCATCAGAGGAATTAATTACTGAAGTGATTACAGCAAACAAAATATGGAGCACACCCCAGCACTTTGGTGGGTATTTTCACTGTGTGCACAGAATTTCCACTGGACATATGCTTTCCATGCTAAGCTAGCTGCCAAGCTACAATAAATAAATACATAAATAAGTAAATAATCACATATCTTGTGCAATTCCCAACAATGTATTTCACAGCTATTTACGCAACTCGTTGGGTGAATAAAAGTACCTGTCTTATGTAAAATCATTTCAGTCTCAAATTCCTTAAAAACACTCCTGATGACAACACTCAGGAACCTGGATTCCTATAGAGCTAGATATTTAATATTTTAAGCAATATTATAATTAAGAGAGTTAATTAAGCCTGGTTTCTTACTCTTGGTGTTTTACTCCCCAGCATTACCCAACCCTTCTAATGACCATATCCCAAGTTCTATCTGCTGTTTTATCCCCTATAGGCATGAGAAAACAGTGCTGTAGCATGTCAAAAGCAGTGTCTATTATCTTGTCTATTTCCTGGTGCTCCCACACAGAAGATAAGAGGGATGCTTCTCTGGTCTTCACCTTCAAAGGAAACTTCAAATAGTTTATCCACCACTGCTTTTACTGGATTAAACTGAGGGGTGTAGGGGAATAATTCACTCACTGTATAAGCCTAATTTCCACAGGAAACCATGTTAACAATGTTGAAAAAAAGTATTAAAAATAGGTTGACAGAAACAACAAACTGTCTTTTACCTTTATTTTTTATCTACCGTGAAGATAAATTCATTGCAGTCCAAATACCCCATCAAGTGTACTGAAAGTTAAGGAAAGAATAAACTGTCTTACATTCAAAAAGAAAATAAGAGGAGAAAAAAAAAAAAAAAAAAAAAAAAAAAAAACATAAAACAGACAAAAGCAAAAACATGAAAAACAATCTGTTCTGTGAGATTTATTTAATTTACCAGGGTGACCTTTTTCTCCAATTATAATTAAAAATTGCATACTGTAGTAGCTGGAAGAAAACAATCTCTTTTCACTGTGCAGATAAAGGCAATAAGAATAATATATATTCTCTAACTACTTAAAACAAACAAATAAACAAAACGACCACCTTTTTTTTACTGAACACTTATTTTTTCCTAGCATGTTCTTAAAGACTTACTACTTACTATTACTACTTATTATTCATTACTCAAATACTTATGGGTTCTGTAAGATCAGATACATTCTATCCCTTAAGGCTATGATAACCTTCATTTTTCTTAATTTCTTATTTTCTGTTTTTCTTAAATATCAGTAACATATAAAAGTTTGCAATAAATATTTGGGTTGCTCATTCCTAGGTAACAATCAGTAGCAAAACAGATTGATTTTTTTATTCCTCAAAAGTAAAAAAGTCCTGGTTTGGTCCGAGCCTCTTATTCCTTTAAATACATAGGAAATACTGTTAAAATACAATACTTTATTAATCATATTAATGTTACTGAAAAAGCATATTGATCAAGTTATATTTGTTTATGAAACATTTCAGAAACATTGTGTTTCCATCTGCTTCCAGTTCAAGAAGGTCTTTTCAAAGATGATTTAATCAAAAACTTTTCTAATTAAAACAATAATAATAAAAAGCATATAACTTTTCATAGAAAGTTATAAGGATAACTAATAATAATCACAATAATAATAGTAATAGTAATTATAATAGTAGTACTGCTAGTAATAGTAATATTAATAGTGATAGTAATAGTAATAATAAGGTTGTATTTAAATAAATAGAACTAAAATCTGTTAATAATTCAGAATATTAAAACATTACTGTAGATTTCAATATCCCTAGGTAAAATTTATGTTAAAAAGTTGGACGAGATGATCTTAGAGGTCTTTTTCAACTTGAATGATTCTACAGTCCTATGGTTATTGTAGCATTTTATTAACAAGTCACAGAGTGCACTGAAGTGGCTATGATACTTATCAGCTAACAAGATTTTCAGAAGATACAGACCTTGTCTAGTTTTTGCCAAAATTTTATTGTAACTAAAACTATGGACTTTAAACTAAATTAATATATTTCTTTCACTATCTTTAGAAAATTTAAATTTTTATTACAAGTGTAGTCTATTTTAAATACACGCTCTCTCTTTAAAATTTACATTGATAAACTACTGTAACAATTAGTTTCTCAGGCAAAATTGAGATATGGAAAAATTTTGTGATATTTTTTGTCTGATCAGGACATCAGAAACAGTGTTTTCTGAGTAATCACAGCCTATATTGCAAATACTGAGTAAAACATTTCCAATAAAGACTCTTTGGGAAGCTGTGTATAGTAAAATATTTTGGGAAATGCATCTATGTTCTAATATATCACATGCAGAAATAAATACAAATGTTAATTTATTTGTTGAAATCAGCATGCAATCTCACTTCAGAATCCAAAGTTAAACACTGAAGGAAATATGTACTTAAACCATAGTGGTTTTTTTTTATTATTATGATTATTATTTTAATATTTTTTACTGTTTAATCCTCTTTCATTTTTACTCTTTAATCCTCTTTCATTTCTACATGCTTTGTGTGTGTGTGTGTTGTTTGTTTTTTTTTCCAGTCTATATTTATTTATGTCAACAAACCACTGTCTATACATGCTAAGTAGTGCCACAGAAAACCTCTTAAATGTTAGAAAAATAGAAATTCAGAAACTAAGGGACAATTATCAACATTTCTGAATCCTCTAATTTTGTTATAAGCTCCTCTTTTAATGTCCACTTTTATTTATTCTTTTCTTAATTCTTCATGATAGTGCTCAGATGGCAACTGAATTGAATTTGCAAAAGAAGGGAAAGAAAATTATACCTTCAGCATGGCAAGATGTCTTTTTCTTTCCTTTCTTTAGGAACATAACTGTTCATCATCGTTCCTGCTGAAGTGCTAAAGCAGTTGAATGCTCTTGCTCAAGTCCCTAACAGAGAAGTAACTGTACTAGAAGGACCTGAGGAAGAAAAATGGAAAAACAGACAAACCCACAAGACTTAGACTAATTTTTGATTAAAAATAAGAATAAAACAAAATCCAAGATATACAAACCAAAAACTTCAACACGTGCATGGGTCTCCTACTAGAATATATATATATATATGAATATTTGTACACAAACTTGCTCATAAACCAATTTACACATTAGCGATGGTAAGCACATGTGTCAGCTGGGTGAAAAGCTATACATCCACTTTGAAAAAGGCAGGTATTATGGGCTGTGTTTATTAAATAGATATATTTTTTTTTTCTATAAATGTTTCAGACCCTCCAAGAAGTTCTAAGATTTATCAGTA
Source organism: Oxyura jamaicensis (assembly GCF_011077185.1). Classification (NCBI taxonomy): domain Eukaryota; kingdom Metazoa; phylum Chordata; class Aves; order Anseriformes; family Anatidae; genus Oxyura; species Oxyura jamaicensis. The sequence continues at coordinate 126,804,384 of NC_048894.1, read as the reverse complement.
TAACAGAAGGATGGTGAAAGTGCAAGAAATAAATAGGTTACACTATCTAAATTCTTTGGTATGTATATGAAAATTAAAGAACTACATGCCCACATACATGAAATGGAGATTGTTTTCAGCAGCAAATTTATGAGATGTCTGAAGTTATTAGTGAGTTCTGAGGAACAGCCTTAGGCACTGATTATGTGCTATTCATTCCACTGGTAAGCACTGCCTGAAAATGGCCATCATCACCAAGATCAAAAGTCTACCTTGAGAAGTATCCTTACTTTGATGGTAGATAGCAGTAAATCCTCATGTAGAGTAAAAACGGAGGGAGGAATAGAGGAATACAAAATAATATTTCTCCCCAAACTATCTTCCAGCTACTGCAATGTGAATTTTGGCAGTAGAGGCTTAGGTTTAGAGGTTTAGAGGCCTTGATGAATTACTCTCATGTTAATTCACTTCGTTAGTCACTTTGAATCCTCTCATTCTGTTGATCTCCACAGCACATAGCAAGGAATTAATGCTACAATTATGCACATAGCACACATACACTCCAAACATGGCCAAACATTTATTTTCTTCATACGGTAATTTCTCTTATGAAAAGACATATCTCTTATGAAAAGACTACAGTAGTATAGTAGAAGAATACACTACCAGCATTTTAAACATTTGTAACATGTTTACTCTGGAAAATGTCTTCCTAGAACTTAGAGACAATCTTCCCCACCTACCCTCAACAAAATGTGAGAGAAACATGAGAGGTACTTTTGCATTCTTAAGGCTTTTCTTTTTGCTTGTTTTTAATCAGTTTGATTAAAATGAACTACAAGTACAAACACCTTTTTCCTCACGATCACATTTAATACTTGGAAATATTGAGCTGGAAAATACAGGCCAGACACTTGTACAATAAGACATGATTTATTGTAACACAGAGAAAGTTCTGTCTCTGATAAATGTTAATTAACACTGTAAACAATTTTTATAGCAGTGTTTACAGATTTCAGTCTTTTCAATCCCTATAGATATCTATCTTCTTTATCCCAACAATTGTAACTGCAATAGGTATTTAATTTTCCAAAATTGCAAAAATACTGGTTTAATAGCAGCTATTGATATGGATATATCTGTAGCCAATATTAATGTGATTTTCTAAGATAAAAATCATTTGTTTTAATTTTCTATGGATCATATTAAGGTTGGAGGGCACTATTCATGACAGCAAACATAGAACGTACAAGGCTTACTTTTCTTTTAATTCAAAACTTTTCTTACATAGTAAGGACTTTTTGGCATCTCATAATTTAAAATTCTCACAAAGGAACAATAACAAACACTATAAATAAAGTTTCCAAACAGCCAATTCAAATCAGCAGGCAACATCAGTTGCTAGGAATTATGCTGCTCTAGTTATCTTAGAAATGAAAACAGTAACATGAAATTAATACAACATTATGTTAAACAAAGTAATATGTCCATTTTGATCTTCAAAAAACTGAAATATTGATTACAAGTAATTTCTAGCTGTTTGTTTTTAAGGTTATGATTGCGCTATTCCAGGATTTCATCCTGTTGCATAGACATTTTAAAGCCCTCACTAAATATATATATATTTTTCTTCCCTTGAGAAATAGTGTTTATTATTAACACAATTCCTATATGTAACACTAAGGTAAATAAAAACATATATGATTTTTGAATTTAACAAGTTGCCACTGCAACTGTAGTTAGATATAAAATGAAATAATAAGAATAAAAAAGCAGACTACATGGATTCTTTACATTTCTGGAAGAAGCAAATAGTTGAATAAAATAGTTCATAGTAGAGATGAGGTAAGGAAATATGTACCTGAAATAAACAAATTTCATGAAAACAGTTAAGTAAAACAAATAGCACGGTAGAGACTGAATTAAACTTTTAAATGCACACAATAGAATACCTGTATAACACAAGTGATTTCCTTCTTACAGTCATAAATTCAACATACAGAAACAATGCATTGCAGAATGATGCACTTTATAGGATTTTTTTCTTCCCCTCTTAAAATATAGAACTATTATGATTCTCTTGTGTGGATGATAAATCCAGCTAAAAATCTACCCAGTGTGAGTTCTACCAAAACACAGTACTGAGAATGAGCTCTGAGAGAATGAGTTATGATATACCAGTGGTTTGTGCAGTGTGTGTATTGAAGACAGCAAGGAGTGGAAGGGAAGGAAGGGCACAAAAAAAGGAGAAAAAACAAGCAGTATTTTAACAGTAATTAAGATGGTAACCAACAAAATTAAAAGTAAAAATAATTAATTTAAAAAATTCAATCTAATCCAAAAAGGACATTTTATAGAATTTTAAATTAAATAAGTTACCATAGGAAAGTGGTCCATAAATAATGGCAGATGCGTTAATTCAGACGTCAGCTTTCAATACCAATATTATTAAAATATATATCTTGAACAACTTTCTTCATAAGAAATAGAACAATTGAATTCAGAAAAGATGCTATGTGTCTCTAACTAAAGGATTTCAAGAGTATTCAATTTTAATCTGAAATGAAAAA
>NC_048894.1:126785405-126796835 GCF_011077185.1 Oxyura jamaicensis | reverse complement strand
AAAAGAAAAGAAAAGAAAAGAAAAGAAAAGAAAAGAAAAGAAAAGAAAAGAAAAGAAAAGAAAAGAAAAGAAAAGAAAAGAAAAGAAAAGAAAAGAAAAGAAAAGAAAAGAAAAGAAAAGAAAAGAAAAGAAAAGAAAAGAAAAGAAAAGAAAAGAAAAGAAAAGAAAAGAAAAGAAAAGAAAAGAAAAGAAAAGAAAAGAAAAGAAAAGAAAAGAAAAGAAAAGAAAAGAAAAGAAAAGAAAAGAAAAGAAAAGAAAAGAAAAGGAGAACACGACATCCCAAAATAAAGAGAAGCAGTATAACGGGTGGATACTCAACATTTGAAAATATTGGAGATGTTCAAAATTTTAAAGAGTATTTTAGCAGAAAAGACTAAAACTCTTCTAAAAACATGAACCACTTAAAGCACTCCAGTAATTTTCAATTGCTTCGCAATGTGCAAGCAAAGAAACTTGATCACTTTTACACTGAAGCACTTGAGCTCTCTGATAATTTTACATCCTTATATGCCACATATTTCTAGAACCCCATCGTTTCCTAGTTGAAGTGGTTTTAAAAATATGTGAAGTGCTCCAATAATTTTAAATTATTCTGTGCAATGGAAGCTCAGAACCCTGATCACCTTCAAATTTAAGAGCTTATAAAATTTGAAGTAGCCCAATATTTCTGAATGATTGGGTATTGTGATTTCAGATGTTTTATAAAATGCTGCCATTTGGAAAGAAGTCTGGTGACGGGCTGAAATATAGCCTTTGGCTAGCAAAACTAGTCATGTAAAAATATATTTAAAATAATAATAATAATAAATCAGGGAACATGTTTATGCCCCTCACAAAAATCAACTCAGGTAATACAACGAGAAGTAAATGGTATCCTGAACCCCAGTAGAAAGCAAAGGGAAAAAGATTTGTCCCCAAAATTCAGTAACAAACTGTACAAATTGTACATACAGAAACAGCTGACAATGTGCAGAAGATACACTAAATCAAACACTGCATTCCTTTCAGGAGAATTATAATTATTCATATGTCTAATAGTCTTTAAAGTTGTATTTTATGGATATTTGTAATATTTCTATTTTATCAATATGTAAGGAACTGACAGACATTTCACTTTCTTTTTTTTTCATTTTTTTTTTTTTTATATATAATACAATTGGACAGGAATATTTTCACTTCTACAGTAGATAATAATGAAAAATATGCTTTATTTACACCAGCAACCAATACACTAATTTTCTGAAAAATATGTATCCTTATCTCTTGAATGTTTGTAGATGGTTTACTATTCTGAAAGGGCTCATATTTTAACTAACTATGCATGCACCTTTTGGGGCAAAAATGATAGCTAGCAGGTCTATCCACCTGTATAAGGAACAGTGAGGCTTCTGTATAGGTCACCTCATTTATGTTCATAACCTAGACACAAGAAATGAGCCCTCACCCCACTACAGCTGAAAAAAATATTCAGCGGTCTGCCAGCTGGTCTGCCAATGGTTCTCACATACACTCAGAAAAAATACATTGCAAAAAAACAATCTTATATTCATAATTTTTGTCCTTCTCTATATTTCCCTTTACCTTCCACACACACACAGTAGTATTTAAATTAGAAAGTTCACAGTGCAAGTGCTTTATTTTTTCATTAAGTTTCCAATTAATATTTAGTTGAGGGCTGCCAGTGGAAAGGAGACTGCTCTCACTCCAAAACAGTGTCTTGGGAAAAGATAGACCATCTGCAGAAGACAACAGAAAGAAAGTACAGAAGTTGCTAGAGTATTCTTTTTCCACACAGTGCCAGGACCTCCTATAAGCTTCTGCAGTTATGTTGGTTAATGCTATGGTTTTGCTGTTGTTCTCATTTTCTGCGAAGCCTGAAATCCACTCAACAGCCTGAAATCCACTCAACCATTTGTCTGCTATGGTGCATGGATAAGCAACTAATAGCGTATGTAATCCTTAAAAGACCTTTTTATTATAATTATTTACTTTATTTTTTTCTAAACAGAGTATTTCCAAAACTAGGTCACAAATTACTTATCAAATAAACAAGGAAAGGAAAATCAAAGGAAAACACTGGTATCAGACGAAGGCCTTCATAAGGTACTTCAGCAAAAAGACTAATTACCAGACTGAATGAACTATCAAGAACTCTAGAAGCTGATGAAATGTCATCTCCCACAAATAGCATGTCTCCTGTTTTTTTTTTTTTTTTTTTTTTTTTTTTTTTGTAGCGGTGGCATGTGAAGGAGTTCACACATACACCAATATAAACAAGTAAAAAACAGTAGCAAGTAATCATTGTTCTAGATCGATATCTAAATATCCTGGACTGGCAAAGAACCTTTATAAAATATTCAGGATTTCTTTCTGCAGTTAACAAAACTGGAAGAAGAACACATCTTTTTCTTAAAACAACATTAAGTTATTTATTGTTCTTTCTTATTATGCAGCAGTAGAAATCTTTGTTTTGTCTTTAGCTCAGGCTTCTTGGAGTAGTAGAAAATGAAACTTTATTTCAGGAATTCTTGACATAACTTTTCATCCCCCAAAAATCTATCCCATCAGCAGTAGTTTGCAATTTATTCTAGAAAATTCACTCATGAAATATTTCCAATGTCTTCTTCCTGGCCCCAGCTTATAAGCGTAGAACATCATGATTATTAAGAGATGTGTAGGAACATAATTACTACTGGAATAAAGTATACATTAACTTAGATGTGTATTTTCAAAACTGAGGAAAGGTACAAAAAAAAGAAAGGATGTTATGTTCTTTGTTTTACCCATGAGGCTTTGCACATTTCTCTTTTTTCTTGTGTTGAGTTGAAGTGAAAATTAACTGACTCAACAGAAGCAGGTTGTAAAACACCCAGTTTAACTTAACAGAAGGAACAGTGATAGCAAATACAAATAATCTGAGCAGGGGCAGCTCTTTTAAATAGATGTTTTATCAAGTCTGTTTTAAATAACTTTGAGTTGGAACATATAAGGTTTGACATGCCACCATGGAAGAGTCATTCTGCTCAAATATGTCATGTTTCATTATCATTGCATAATGTAATATATTGATATAATCAGACGAATTTTGAAAACAAGATGTCAAATATGTGAAATTCAAATGAAGCAAAGTTTGAACAAAGTCCTCAAAGCTGGCTATGTGATAATACTTTAATTATATATTTTTATCTATTTTGAAAAGTGTGCTTTTCTATTTTATACTTATTTAGAAAGACTTGTTTAGAAAGACTTTGCTTAATTTAGCCACATTTTGAATTGCTGTTGATATATGCACACACACTTGACCAGAGAACTCTCACAAAGTAAATACATTTTGCATGACAGAAAAATATAGGCAAGGAAAGACCTTTTCTTTCTACAATTTGTACAATTTCCCACAATTCCTATATTCCTTTTGTTGGGTCTGGGCAGATTATAATTTTTTTTATTTTTATTTTTATTTTTTTTTTCCCCAATCTTAAAAATATCCTAGGGACTAACACTTTCTGGAGTTGTGGTCTAGGTGACCCTGCTTGAGCAAGGGTTTGGAAGAGCCTGTTCATCCTCAACCAATCTGTGATTAGGTGAAAATGTGTGGTTTTAGTACTGAATCTCCAGACCTTTGAATGGGTTGAGTCTAATTTGAACCACATTGCAAACAGGTATTGCTGATATGTCACTTCCATTCTCACAGTAGCCTTTACAATCTTTATTATGCATACAAATAGTCAGACTGATATAGAACAGATCACTATTCAGATCTGAATATCTGCAGCCTTTCATTTTAACTAGAAGTTATACGGGTCTGAGGCTGCAGCACACTTTGCAAAACTTTCTAAATTTGTAAGAGGATCCAGCTTTCACAGGTAATTAATACTTCTTTTGGGATAGAAAGTATAAAGAAGTCTCTACTTTTCTCAAATTTTGTCACTTCTGCAAGACTCTCTCTTGAGGGAACCATGGACAGGTAAAATGTATAAAAGATCCAATTTCTTGGAGTTGTAGAGGTTTTGAATATACTGAAGCATTCTTCTATTGACCATGCTGAGACTGGTTTCATGCTAGAGCAGTTCCCGTGACTCACTAGTACAGGTTATGTTCCTGTAATTGTCCTAACTGCTGCTTTTACTCTATAGAAAATACAGGTTGAAAGACAAGATGGTCAACAACCATCTAAATTCAGCCCTGGTGTTAAAAATATTAGCTAACCTTATATTAGTGTTATATTCCCAAGAGAATAAAGTAGATTTTAAGAAATAATAATAATAATAATCCCGGTATATAAATAAGCTAAAACATTTGGAAGCATTTTAGTCTGAATAGTTTTAATACAAAAATATATAATAAAAAAAAAAAAAAAAAAGAACAACACCAACAAAACATTTTCATTCACTTTTGAACTACGACAATAATTTCAATGCCAAAAAATAAAAAGACTCTACTAAAATTCTACTGGTTAATTCAAATTCTGCTTGAAGCATGGCACACAGTAATAATGGTGATAACGCCTAGTCCAATAATACAAAAATGCATTGAACTGCTATCCAAAGCAAATCTAGAATGTCCTTTTGTTGATTGTTAATTAAATTGACACCTGTCAAATCAAATCCGAACCAACTAATACCAAACAAACTTTATCTTACATGGAAAATTAAAGCTATTAAATAAGTATTATATGTACATATATATAAAAGGAGAGTAGTGGTTTTGATGGTGTTAACATAGAATCCCAACTATTTTTACACACTATGACATATTTTCGGCTAGCAAATGAGGCATATTTCGGCTAGCAAATGTGACGCCCATCTACAAGAAGGGCCGGAGGGCTGACCCGGGAAACTACAGGCCTGTCAGTTTGACCTCAGTGCCAGGGAAGCTCATGGAGCAGATTATCTCGAGAGTCATCACGCAGCACTTGCAGGGAAAGCAGGCGATCAGGCCCAGTCAGCATGTGTTTATGAAGGGCAGGTCCTGCTTGACGAACCTGATCTCCTTCTATGACAAAGTGACGCGCTGGGTGGATGAGGGAAAGGCTGTGGATGTGGTCTACCTTGACTTCAGCAAGGCTTTTGACACCGTTTCCCACAGCATTCTCCTCAAGAAACTGGCTGCTCTTGGCTTGGACTGGCACACGCTTCGTTGGGTTAGAAACTGGCTGGATGGCTGCGCCCAAAGAGTCGTGGTAAATGGAGTCAAATCCAGTTGGAGGCCGGTCACTAGTGGCGTTCCCCAGGGCCGGTCCTCTTCAATATCTTCATTGATGATCTGGATGAGGGCATTGAGTGCACCCTCAGTAAGTTTGCAGATGACACCAAGTTAGGTGCGAGTGTCGATCTGCTCGAGGGTAGGAACGCTCTGCAGGAGGATCTGGAGAGGCTGGACTGATGGGCCGAGGCCAACTGTATTAAGTTCAACAAGGCCAAGTGCCGGGTCCTGCACCTGGGGCGCAATAACCCCAAGCAGAGCTACAGGCTGGGAGATGAGTGGTTGGAGAGCTGCCAGGCGGAGAAGGACCTGGGAGTGATAGTGGACAGTCGGCTGAATATGAGCCAGCAGTGTGCTCAGGTGGCCAAGAAGGCCAGCAGCATCCTGGCCTGTATAAGAAACAGTGTTGCCAGCAGGGCTAGGGAGGTGATCGTCCCCCTGTACTCGGCTCTGGTGAGGCCTCACCTCGAGTACTGCGTTCAGTTTTGGGTCCCTCGCTACAAGAAGGACATGGAGGTGCTCGAGCGAGTCCAGAGAAGGGCTACGAAGTTGGTGAGGGGCCTGGAGAACAAGTCTTACGAGGAGAGGCTGAGGGAGCTGGGACTGTTCAGCCTGGAGAAAAGGAGGCTCAGGGGTGACCTTATTGCACTCTACAGGTACCTCAAGGGAGGCTGTAGCGAGGTGGGGGTTGGTCTGTTCTCCCACGTGCCTGGTGACAGGACGAGGGGGAAATGGGCTTAAGTTGCACCAGGGGAGTTTTAGGTTGGATCTTAGGAAGAACTTCTTTACCGAAAGGGTTGTTAGACACTGGAACGGGCTGCCCAGGGAAGTGGTGGAATCACCATCCCTGGAGGTCTTTAAAAGATGTTTAGATGTAGAGCTTAGGGATATGGTTTAGTGGGGACTGTTAGTGTTAGGTCAGAGGTTGGACTTGATGATCTTGAGGTCTCTTCCAACCTAGAAAATTCTGTGATTCTGTGATATTTAAAGAAAATAGAAATCCGACTACAAATTACATAAATATAGCTTTTGAAAATGGTCTTTTAATTATTATTGATCAAAACCTTGGCATTCAAAGACTAATTAAACTAAAAACTCTGCTATATCTCCAGTGTACTGAGAAATCATTGCCTGAAATTAATTAGTACTCCAATCACACCATTCTTAATTATGACCTGATAGTCTTGATACAAATAGTGCTTGATACACTATTTTATTGAGACTCTTAAGAACATTTGACAAACCTCAAACAAAATCTTGATTTCAAGAAGATATTTCTGTTTTATCAAATACCATGAAATATCATGAAAATGAAAGTGTTCCACAAAGCATTAAGGCAAATAATAAAAACAGAAAAAAAAAAAAAAGGAAAAAAAAAAAAAACTCCACTAGTTATGTTCTTATGTTTCTTAAATAAATAAATAAATAAGAGATAAATAGATAAATAAATAAATAAATAAAAATATAAGAGTAAGGAAATATATAAAAATAATCCAGAATACATAGAATAATATAAAATAATCCAGAATGATATAAAAATAATCCAGAAATCTTCCCTCTGAGCCTCAGTATATAACTACGTCATGTAGACTCTTCAAGTTTTGTTTTGTTTTGTTTTGAAGCTCCTTTTGCAAGTCAAAGCTTTGATGTCTATTTCACTGACCGACTAATAATATTAGAGACTGCAGTTTCTTAATATACTTGTTTTATAAGCACAGTGGTCTGTGCTTGTTAAGAAAATACCAGTTGTGAAAGTTGAGAGCTTTTCATACCGTGAATCAGCAAATTGCCTTTGGGGTGAGAGACTTAAATCTTGTTTAATTTACTGAAATTCCTGATTATCTTAGTGATAATGAACTGAAAAGACAGGTAGAACAGAAAAGTTGTTTTCTTCATCAAGGAAGATATAGCACATCTTTCAATGTGCTATATTTAGTGACATAAATGAATAGGCTGGTACTGAATATTTTGGGTTTGCAGGGTACAGCTAAATTCCTAGGATGCTGTTCAAATAGAGCAATGAGTTCCATATGACTTATGTAAAATAACTGAATTAGATCAGGCTAATGATCCTGTACAGTACGTTTACTCACATGCAGCACCATTTGTTTTGTTGTATATTTTACTTCACATAGCAAAAGTTCAAGTTCAATCACAATATGAAAGAAAGGAAAGTAAGTGGGCATAGAAATCTAATAGGAAGAAAGAGAAATCGTAAAACACTATACGGGAAAATATATATATATATTTTCAAGCCTACTTTAAGAAAGATCTGAAGATTTCTTCCAGTCTTATTTCAACTTATTTTCCCATGGTTTTGACACTTTTTCTGGAAAAAAGAATGTCCACTAAACATCCTTAGTAAAGTCCAAGGACCAGAGGAAAAGCAACAAACTGGTGGAAACAAACTGATGCGAAATTTTTGAATTTTTACTTGGCAGAACCCAAATCATATTCTATGAAAGCAATTTATTCTTGAGGTGCTACAGTTAATAGGGCTTGACAGAGTCAGTTAATCTGTTGGTCCAATTTGCCCTTAGATACTACTTAAAACATAGATAAAATATATGTGGTAAAAAACATTGAGTTATGTTCACAACTCATCTGCACTGAAGTACATTGTACATTATGTTGCGGTAACAACATAAACTTGAACAATTCTGCAGCAGACTTTAAGGACTGGAGTCATTCAAGCTCTATGATATTCAATTTAATCTTCTGTACAGGAGTTTCATATTTCTTATACATCCATTTTAAATGCTCAGTAAAGTAAGCAATGTTTCCCTCAATAGAGAGTTATTTAGAAAAACAGCACATTGTAAATTCTCTTTCTAGTAGTCCAAGAAATAGTTGACACAGTAAAATTCCAGTTCTAAACTATAAATAACTTGTGGCAGATGTGCCTTTAGTTGCTGAACACGGGTCACTTCAAATTAAAACAATTGAGCCCCATATTTACAAATATAATATCTACCTAATATCCTTGCCTATTCAAAGTACTGTTGCTGAGTCTTTGAATGATTTTTGGCACTTGTCATAGAAAAGGAAAATGCAAATTTAGTCTTCTTTTCAGATTTGGCAAAAAGACTGCCATCGGTCTGGTCAGAGACTGCCAAGATCCTTCAGCCTTCCTTTGCTTATATTGCTTGTCCCAGAAAGCTAGGGAAAGGCATTACATAATCTATTACACACTTCAGCAAAGACACACTTTTTATCTCACTATTGATCTAAAAAGTGATCATGAAATCCTTCTGCCTCCACAGACAAAGATTACTCACAGTCCTTAAATAATAACTTGAACTTATGTAGCATCTTCTCTGGAAGTCTATTTCTAAGAAGTATGGACCACTTTAATTTAAATCTAATGGAAATGAAAGGAAAAAAAACAATACAGAGCTTTTATGATGCCTTTCCTAGGGTACTGTGAGGTTGCATTCCTGTCTACGTACAACACCAAGCTGTTCTAAGTGGTTTATAAATATGTTCTGAGCTCTCGACCACAGAATAGTTAAAAATACTTGCATATAGTTCTGATATGCAAATATGCATATATATACATATATACTTATGATATTCTTGTATTACCACATGTATTTTGTTTCTCTATTTCTTTTTAATTCAAAGAGGAATAACACCTCTGAGGTGTATTTGGAAAACAGATTTAATATATTTTAAAGTGGTGATAACCTACAGAATTCATTCTGAAATCATTTTTAGAGATTTAACTGCTCAGAAGAGATGGCAGTGGCCTTTCTACCACACATAGAGAGACTGTGAGAGCAAATGAAAGCCAAATAGCATTATTCAAAACCAAAGGGAAAAAAAAAAAAAAAAAGAGAGAGAGAGAGAGAGAAGAAATGACTACTATTTAGAAAAACTGTTGGATCTTTGAAGCTTAAATCCACTTGCATTTGATCCTAAATAGGACTTTCTGTGGAGGAGGGAGGTGGAGAATGAGATATGACCAAAATTTCTGTTATCTGAAGTCACTTGGCTGTCTAGAGTTGCTTGATCATTCTGACGTGCTTAATTCTAGTGTGCTTCAACTTTCTTATTTAAATATCTCTTCCCATCAATCATTAGGGCTTTCCTTCCTGGGTCATTGAGAGCATAATACTTCATTGTGTCAGCTGAAGGTGTGCTGACCTACTTTTCCTGGTTAATTTCAAGGGTAGGATCAGATGTTCCATTGCTTTCAGTAATTGATCTAACGATAGATCTTTACTAGAGCACCCATGACATGGTCTGAGGGGCATTCCAAGCATCACTGACTTCAAGGTCACAACTGAAATGAAAAATTCTCCAATGAATTAGGTAACTTGACTGCTTAGTCTGCTCTTAAAAATGATTCTTTCAAAAACATATTGCTTTTGTTTTATAAAAACTGGGTTTTACTGCAGAAGATCATGTAAAAATTGCTGCTACTTTTTGGTATGTAATATCATATTTTATGTTAGGGGTGTCTTAACCATCTTAAATTTATACTAATTACCTAAATAATTAGTGATAAGTGACAACTCAAAACAGATCGCAAGATACAAAACCAGAAGAATCATTGATGGCAGAAAATAAAATAATAATAATAATAAAAATGCAGTCAAAGGTGAAAAGAAATAGTTCCAGAAAATAATCGCTCAGGAGCAGACTGCTAAACTGCTAAGGAGAAGAAACGCTACTCAGTTTGTTCACGCTTTCTTCCTCTGGCACACCACAAAATTTGATTTTTTAGGTCTCATTGTGCTTTCACTAAATGTTATGTCAATGCAGACACCTCCACAAGTGGAGGATATGCACACCTGCAAGCAGAGCCAAGATTTTGATTTTTATTTTTTGGCAAATATAGCTACCAAAATAAAAAGGGGAAGTGTCTCCCCAAAAGACAACATTAATATGCAGAGGACTTTCATAAATATATAAATAATGTATATATAAAATGAAAAGTGAAGCATAGCTTGATAGCTTCTGAAAAAAAAAAAAAAAAAAAAAATTACTCCTGAGCCATTCACCTTCACCTATTTTCTATTATTCCAGATATTGAACATTATATAGAAAATAAAAAATAGAAAATAAAGAAATCAGTGTCTTTATAAAGAATAAATAATATCATTCGCATGGATAAGTACATTTAGATGTTCTTTTTCTTTATTAGTTGTCTGCTTTAGTAAAATTGATTGTATTTTGACTACTAAAATTTGTTTTTGTAATGTCTACATAAACTTATGTAATATCTCAGCCATGAAAACCCTGTCAAGTTATACAGTAATAACACATTTATTGTTAAAATCATTGTCTAGAATATAAATGAAATGACGTGTATCTTAACATAAGAAAATCAAAATATATGTTTATCAATACTATTACAGTTTATTTAATGAACAACTTCTATTAAAGCCCATATTTGAGATTTTTTTCCAAAAGTCTACAGTAAAGTTCAAAATAAAAGAGAATGTTTTCACAAATGTATTCATCATGTTTGTCTTTGAATATAATATTTAAAATGATTGTGAGGAGTATTGGAATCCTAAAGAAGTGTAAGTTTCTATAAGTTTTGTTTATATAGTCTGTTAAGAGGAACAATGCTTAAGGCATATTTATCCAATCAAAACAGCTCAAGTTTCCAAAGTCAATATGATAATCCCCATAATCAGTTCAAAATCAATCCTGTGGCTGAAATATATTCACATAAAATTAGGTTGAATAACTGTGAAACAAACATCACATATGTGTCACTAACAAAAGAAAACTAAATTTAGCACAGTGTTATTTCATCTAGGCCTTCTGAAATGTATTATATTTAAACATATCATTAAGGAATAAAAAAAATATATTTATTTTACATACATTTGTGCTTTGTGATATCATTAAAGGTTACTCCCCAAAAGAAATTAAGAAACAACTAAAATGAGAGTTATCTTTCACATTACTTAGGAATTGGCAAAGCAATAAAAAACACCAGCCAGGTGACAGACACACATTAGTAGTCTTAGACCATTTGTAAAGATTTTCTGGGGACTGGCAAAGAGAAAGTAAAATCTGCTACATTATACTGCTATACTATGTGTAACTGTGTGAGAGAAACAGAGAAAACAACAGAGGGATTGACAAGGACAAGAAAAATCCTGGAAATGATAGCCCTGAGAAGGAATAGTGAAGGAATGGTGGAGACTGATCTACAGAAGAAAAAATAAAATAAAATAAAATAAAATAAAATAAAATAAAATAAAATAA
>NC_048894.1:126777852-126785395 GCF_011077185.1 Oxyura jamaicensis | reverse complement strand
AAAATAAAATAAAATAAAATAAAATAAAATAAAATAAAATAAAATAAAAAGTAAAATAATAAAATAAAATAAAATAAAATAAAATCATAGAATCATAGAATTTTCCGAGTTGGAAGGGACCCATAAGGATCATCAAGTCCAACTCCTTGCACCGCACAGGTCTACCCAAAAGGTTAGACCATGTGACTTAGTGCACAGTCCAAACGTTTCTTAAATTCATACAGGCTTGGTGCAGTGACTACTTCACTGGGGAGCCTGTTCCAGCCCCTCAGTGAAAAATCTCCTCCTGATATCTAGTCTGAACTTCCCCTGCCTCAGCTTCACCCCGTTCCCGCTGGTCCTATCACTGGTGTTTATGGAGAATAGGTCACCCGCCTCTCCACTCCTCCTCTCAAGGAAGTTGTAGACCGCGATGAGGTCCCCCCTCAGCCTCCTCTTCTCCATGCTGAACAGGCCCAGTAACCTCAGCCACTCCTCATAAGTCTTCCCCTCTAGGCCCTTCACCATCTTTGTCTCTCTCCTCTGGATACTCTCCAACAGTTTAATGTCCTTTTTGTACTGTGGTGCCCAGAACTGCACACAGGTGAGGCCACACCAGAAAATAAAATAAAATAAAATAAAATAAAATAATCTGATTCCTACTGTATATAAAGAAGCATTTTGGGTATCTGAAGAACTGGGTCTTTAAAGAGTAAACATTAAAGATCTTTCTCTGCATTATATCATTACTGGAACAAACTTTTTCAAATTTAAGTATGCTGACCACCACAACCAGAGACATAATTTTACCTCACTACTGAATTCTTACATTTCACTAGATGTTAGCAAGGGGACACTACTATTGCTAAAACATTTATATTAAATTATTTTTTTAAAATACTCTCAGTTAGATCTTTACAAGAACATAAGATACCTTCAAATATGCTTCAGTTCTTGAAGGTGAACTGTAGTTTTGTAGTTTCTTTATATTACCAATATGACCTAACGAAGCAGACAGAAAGTGGAGAACTGTGACAAGTGGTGATAGAATTCAGATTCTCAGCCTGCCTGAAACTGTACTGCTAGATAGTTCCATCTGCTTTACTATTGAAAAGGCATGACAAATTTACAGTTATTTTAACATAGTCACCATATCTTATTTCAGCAAATCCCAGCAGCATATTTCTCATATCATTCATGGGTATCACTGGACTCAGTACCTATTACCACCTATTTGCCAATGAGGTCTGTGTTATGCAGAGGAGAATGCAGACGGCAAGTTTCCACTAAATACTTATTGTGGAATAGGTTAAGTGTGTATAAAGACAATGAAGGGAAAGTAAAGCTTCCTTTTCAGTTGAATGCTTTGGTGCCTTCAGCTGACAAGGATGCTGGCCTTCCAGAAATTTCCTTGAATCTCTGCCTAGAAGCATCACTTTCATCTTATGTTTATCATGAAGTAATGACTTTTTCTCAAACAGCGTACATCTTCCAGGCACTTCCCTATACAAAATGACATATATCAGACTTTTAGAATGAAGAGTAGATTAATACATATTTTTAAATATTTAAGGAATGCTTCAAACCTGATTAAAAAAATAAAATAAAATAAAATAAAATAAAATAAAATAAAATAATAAAATAAAATAAAATAAAATAAAATAAAATAAAATAAAATAAAATAATAAAATAAATGAAAGAAGAGTACATTCTAGTGAAGTAGGCAGGATATGACTTAACCATGATGATTTTATTTAAAGTATCTACTGATGGTTTATCAGTGGGTATATATTTTTAAACTTAGGCAGTGCCAAAGGCACTATCTTTACATTCTTTGTAGTTGATACAACCAGATATAGCAGACCTCATGTTAAAAATAAAATATTTTTTGCAGGAGAAACTGCTGCTAGCCAGATTTCAGTCTTCACATCCTCATTCAAGCTTTCTAGTCCAGCCATCGACTTGTATGATTCTCACTGTTTATTTCAGTGTGTATCTTCTGATTTTTCTTTAAAAATATATGAAGACTTTACTGAGGACCTGATTCAATAAAAAATATGTCCAAACCTCCATGCCCTGGAAGCTCAAAGAATGTTGCAAAAGCTGCAGAAATGGGACCTATTTTCTATTGAATTGGGTACTGAAAATGCTCATAAGATTTTTCTATTGATTTTTGTAACATCCAGCAGTGAAAGACACAGACAATATTAGCTTCATCCACTACAGGCCTGTGGATTTCACTTTGTGCATACGACAGGGCATGGAATGGAAACAGCTTTGGAAACTTAGAAACTGGGTGCAGGGTTAATTCTAATTCTTCACAAAAGCAAATCTGCACCTCATTACAACATGACCATTTACTTGACAGATAACTTTAGGTATCAATTATTACGCAATAATAAGTGTGGCTATAACTGCACTTTGCAATTTTTATATGCTTTTACTTAATACTAGCATTATATTTTGATGTAAGAAGCTTAATGAGACAATACAACCTCAAATTACAAAAACTAATAAAAATAAATAAGTAAATAAATAAATAAGGTATCTCAAGAAATTAAAGCAATAACTTAAACACAAGAACAAAAACTTGATTACACAAAAATAAATCACTCAAAAGACAAAAGCTCAAATTTCTCAGCTCTTAAAGAAGAATCATTCTACCTAAACAGGTGGTTTTTTTTTTTTTTTTTTTTTTTTCGTCTGTTTGTTTGTTTTTTTGTGCTTTTTTTGTTGTTTGGTTGGTTTTGTTTTAGTTTTTTGCAAGATGGACAAGAAAGTCATTCCTTTCTCTCCGTAAATGTAGTGGTTCTCTACCAGCAATACTAATTAGCTCCATCCTTATTTTCAGTTTTCCAGGAGACTCAAAGGGCATAATGCCTAGCAGACTATCACAGCTGTTTTTCATGTAATACTTGAGCTCTGTGGTGGCATTATGTTGCAGCTATCACTGACCCAAATAAACTACTGCAAAGCTACATTGAGCTCAGTGATCTTCCAAGTCAACCAGAAAGCTGTAAGTTCTCAGCCTACTCCACCTCTCTTTCCAGTTACAAAACTACAGTTGTACCTAAAACCTGACCTCATACACAAACCCATTTAAACTTTTCAGATTTTTGTCACTCATCTTCAATGATATGAAGCCTGGCTGCTGCCATAATAATTTGGATCAGTAAAATGGCTGAGGTACTCTGTTACCTTCTAAAAGGCTTTATACAATGTAAAGGAAGTAGCAAGGCATTGTAACAAGTGAACAAGATTCTGAAAACTTTGAGAACTTGATCTGATGTGAAAAGTTGTGATTTTCTGTATATGCTGCTAAAAGGCACTGATCAAAAACTGGAAGTGTGCAACAGGTATATAACTTCCCATTAATTAAAAAAGTTGATCTAAAATTCATGTTCTGAATTTTAGAAAATAGTAAAGCTTAAAATAATAATAATAAAATAATTCATTGGGCAGACTGAAATCCTATTTGTTTTTTCTTATATAGATCCCAGAAGGATAAACATGCACTTCAGTACTCATCCAACATAAGGCATTTCTATTTTACACTTTTATCTTTTCTCTTATACAGCATGAAATCCTGGCCATATAAGAGGAAATCCTTGCTGTATAAGAGGAAAACAAGAAAAGTCCTCAAATTTCAAGATTTGTGTAAGGGTGTGGTGGTTTAACACTAGCAGGTACACACTAGCAGGTACACTAGCAAGTTACACCATATCCACGCTGCTCTCTCATTCCCCCTCTTCAACAGAACAGGGGGAGAAAATATGATGAAAAAAAACCCTCATGGGTTGAGACAGAGCCAGGGAGATCACTCACCTAAAGCTATCAAGGGGAAAACAGACACAGAATGAGGCAGATTAATGTAAGTTATTGCCTAAGGATAACATACAAGAATGGTGAGGACTAAAAGCAAACTAAAAACACCTTCCGCCCTTCCTTCTTCTAAATCTTCCCCCTGAACAGTGCAGGGAAACAGGATGGAGGCTGTGGTCAGTCCTTAAAGCTTCAGCTCTGCCTGTCTTTCATCTTCACTCTCTTCCCCTGTTTCAACTTGGGGTCCCTCCCATGGAACACTTTCCTTGCAGAACTGATCCTATATGGGCCTCCCACAGGAAGCAGCCCTTCAAGAACTGCTCCAAGATGGGTCTGTACCATGGGGTCCTTCTGTCAGGAGCAAACTGCTCCAATACAGGTCCCCCACAGGCAGCAGCTCCACCCCAGATCCCCTGCTCCTGCTTGGGGAACTCCTCCACAGGCTGCAGCTCTGGCCCGGGGCCTGCTCCTGCAGGGGCTCTCCATGGGCCACAGCCTCCTCCAGGCCACATCCACCTGCTACACCGGGGGCTCCTCCACAGGCTGCAGCGTGGAGATCTGCTCCATGTGGGACCCATGGTCTGCAGGGGGACAGCCTGTTCCACCAGGGGCCTCTCCACAGGCCGCAAGGGAACTGCTGCTGTACCTTAGTGTCTGCAGGGCAGTTTCTCTCAGATTTTCTCACTCCTCTCTCCCAGCTTCTGTTGCACAGCACTTTGTTGTTGTTGTTACTGTTTTTTCCCTTGCTTAAATCTGCTCTCCCAGAGGCCCAACCAGCATCACTCACTGGCTCAGCTTTGGCCAGTAAGGGGTCCCTTTTGGGGCTGGCTAGAGTTGGCTCTGATCTGACATGGGGCTGCTTCTGGACTCTGCTCACAGAGGCCACCCTTGCAGCCCCCCTGCTACAAAGCCCTTGTGATGTAAACCCAGTACAAAAGGGAACATCAAATGGAGTAGAAATAACCTTCATTTTCATAGTTTTCATTTTCTCTTTGCACAATGAAGGTATCAATAAGACTAAATCTGAAATCCCAAAATCTCTTCATGACTTCACAGCAGTTTTACAACAGCAGCCTTAACATTGTTAGTATAAATGTTTGTCTTCCTGATTATATGTATATATATATATCCACATAAATTAAGATGTAAAGAAATCCTCCGTTGGCATTATCTTGCAATTTACAAATGAGCACTATGTCAGAAAAAAAAAAAAAAAAAAAAAAAAAAAGTTTGGCAGTTGCATTTTTTTTTTAATTGTTATCTTGTGTTAATAGGGACCAGTTGCATTTTCTAAAAGCCTTAGGATTTAAACATGTTTTTACTTAGAGAATACCTTGATTGCAGCAGAATTAGAAGCAAGTAATTGACATACGTCTCTACATGTTGGAAGAGCTCTGGATTTTTATTATTATTATTATTATTATTATTATTTAACATATACAAAATATTTTTTAAACTCTTTCTTCTAATTGGGATTATTTCTGCCTTTGGAATTGGAATTATATTCTGCCAAACACACACACACACACACACACAAAAAAAAAAAAAAAAAAAAAAAAAAAGTCCTTTGTTCTGTGGACAGAATATTTATAGAGAAGTACTAACATAAATAGCTAGTATTTACTTATTTGTTTACAACAATAGGTACTTGTCAAATATTTGTTTTACCTCAGCTATACTTGAATTTTTATTATTATTATTTTATTTTTTTCTTTTGGAAATATAAATCTATAATCTATTGAAACATAACTCAAATATGAAAAAGTATTTTCATTTTTTAAAATAATGTTTTAAAATATAAAGCCACTTTTTCAATTTTAATTGAATACTTGGTTGTATAAAATTTAGTTTATGTGTTAACATATTTTTTTTTTTTTTTTTGCCCATTTGCTTGAAAACAGAGAGAACAAATTCAGTCACAAAATATTTTATAAATTACATAACATTTATAAAATGGTAATCCAAGAACTGCAGAGAAATTGATTACATGCAGGTTTTATATTACTAAATAAAAAGAAATCCCACCATAGTATGGGACAGTTTAAGTCCAAATTAAAGTCCTTTGATTAACATTTTATATGTCAAATGATTATTCCTTAAATACAGATTTTCTCATTGATGTTCATGTGGATTGAGTATTTATGGTCACTGCTTTTTACTGTTCTAACATCAACAATGTCCAGGCTTGTTACCCTTTATTACATACAGTCAGCTGATGTACTATATAGCCAGTGGCCCATGACAAAAATGGACTGTACAATCAGAACAGTAAGAAAATCAAGTTGATACAACTAACAATTTCTGACATCTGATTTTGATGGAAATGGAACTATACATTTAAATTGACTGTATTCAAATGCCTAAAGAGGAAAATGTATTCTTTTTTAAAATAAATAAATAAATAAATATTGAATTCTAAAAGTTAGATCAAGATTCAGAATATTGTGAAGAAATTTTTGATTTACAAAATTCAGCAGTCTGCTGCTTTGTCCTTTTGGGCTTCATATTTTTGTTTTGACTGATGTAGACCTGAACACTGTCCTTCAAGGAGGATTGATGGTTGTGGAGAAAGGAGAGTTATCCATCCTCAGCCAGAACAGGTCCCAGGAGGCAACTGCTACAACTTCTAACACTTTATTATTGGTTAATTTGGGGGCTTCTTTCACTCAGATAACATAGCTACAAGGATGTCACTGCACAAATCAATACCTACTGCTTTGCCATTGATGTGCCTGCTACCTTAAACAACAACAGCTGTGTCTACGATCATCTCTGAGCTGTTCAGGATACTAATTATTGTAAGCACACTGCTTCTGATAACAAACTGTCCAGGAAAATGCTCTCCTCTTAATGCATACTTGAGGAGCTTACTGCACACTCTCTAGTAGCCTTTGCCATTCCATTTTCTTTCTGTAGTGTTTCCAGAATGATGTCACTACTTTTCAAATTAAAAATTATGTGTACAACTGGCTTTATTGTTAAATATATATATATAGTTTTGAATTTATTGAAAGAGGAAACTGCCTATAGTAGTTCTTAGACCAAATGTGGGATTAAGAATCAATATTTTAAGAAGGCATCATATATCTCACATACATATAAATTTCCTTTTCCTTTTTATGATTTTTTTTTAATCCTAATGTGACAATCTGTCATTTTTTAAAACAACATATGTGAATGAGTTAAATCTACATTTTAATTCTCTTAAGTGTGTTGTTGGAGAAGCCAAAGAGTAGACCTGAAAGAAAATGGGGTACTTTGCAAAAATTTCTCATTTATTGTGAAATAAGTGGTGCATAAAGACAATCTTGTGTGTGCATTTAAGTCTCACAAGATACAGAAAATTGCTCAACTTTTCCTGAAACGATGTCACATTTCTAAACCATGCTACAGCACAACTTAAAAGCATCATCTGCATACAGTATCACAGATGTTCTGCTCTGCTATTATTTCTTAGCAGAAATCATAACCTTTTCTGCCAGGTAAGTCTGCCTTAAAACATGCTCATAGTTTGGAAATCAGGCAAAGATATCTATGAATTAGAGGGAATATTAATGTTTCATTGAAGTTTTTGAGAAAGTATAGCATTAGTATTAGTTTCCACTGGGTATTTACCTGTTTATTTGCTTATCATCATCATCATCAGGAGAGGGAGGGGAGAGGGAGAGGGAGAGGGAGAGGGAGAGGGAGAGGAAGAGGGAGAGGGAGAGGGAGAGGGAGAGGGAGAGGGAGAGGGAGAGGG
>NC_048894.1:126721405-126777452 GCF_011077185.1 Oxyura jamaicensis | reverse complement strand
GGGAGGGGAGGGGAGGGGAGGGGAGGGGAGGGGAGGGGAGAAGGAAAGGGAGGGGAGAAGGAAAGGGAGGGGAGAAGGAAAGGGAGGGGAGGGACACAAAAAAACTCACAACAACATAACTTTCCATATATTGAGGATGTTAGATCTGATTATTACTACTCAGATACAAAATCTGAAGCCTTTTAACCAGATATTTATATAAAACAACCAAACAAATAAACAACAAACAAGCAAACAAAACCACAATTTCAAATCTCAGTAGCATTGTAAAATAAAATAAAAACACTAACAATGCTAAAAATATTTTGAAAAGAAGAATTTTTAAACTAGAAGCATAATTACTGCATTTCAGTGAATGGTGTGTGTATACACATTTTAGAGTACACTAACTCCACAGAAGCACCTGCTCAAAGTACATAAAACAAGAGTCATAGCCCAGAACAGAGAATGCAAACTGAAGCTGATATCATAATTTTTCTCCAGACTGAGATACATGGGTGATTGAAACCAAGTGTTAATCTGAGAAGCACTTGTTTTTCAAAGTAATTCAGCATAACTAGAAAATGCATTAATTTAGATCTGCTTATAAGGTTCATTAGGCCTTTGGCTCCCCCACAAATAAACTTTCCTTTATTTCATAGGCCTAATATACTCTAAAACACACAAAATTGGAGATTCTTGGGAATTCCAGCTCAGACTGAATCAAAGCCTATCTATATTATAGTGATGCATGGATGAATAAGCATATCAATAAATAAATGTTTTTACACATCCAGTGAAAATAATGAAAAGGAGAGGTGAGGGGAGCAAGGGGAAAGGGAAGGGGAAAGGGGAAAGAAAAATAAATAAATAAAAAATAAAAAAATTTAAAAAAAATCAGGCATCTACATACTACAGCAGCTTTAACAAAGTATCTGAAGTATCTGCACCTGAATTGGTTGAGAGAAGATAAACTGGAGGATACAGTCCTGACCCCTGCAAAGTTAAAATTTTGCCACTGGCTCCACTGCAACTAAATTTATCCAGAGGAATGAAATCTCAAAGGAAAGAGAGAAATCAGGAAAATATATTTGTAATATGAATTACAGCCAAACATGAACTACAGGCTTTTGAGGAAAGGTTGAAGAAGCCTTTCTAAAACAAACAAACAAACAAAAAAAAAAAAAAAAGAACTCTGGAGTAAAAGAAAATTGTAACAGTAGGTCCTTCCTTCCTCCCTGCCCCATTTAGCAGCTTAATAAAGACAGTCTTTCAGGGCTTGACTTGCAGAATGCCTCAGCATTCCTCTGACCCTGCTTCCCATGGAAATAATCCATTATCTTCCCAAGCCAAAAGCTTCTTGAAAAGTTTCAAAATAAGTACTGCATATTTTAAACACATGTTGTGTTTTGCTTAAATCAGAAAATAAGTAGGAGATGTGTTAACTAAATGAAATGTATATGAAAACTGAGAGAAGTGAGCTAAATCTGAAGTCAGTAATGGCATTATCTAACACCCTTTAAAAGAAATAAGTCATTCAGCAGAATTTTTGAATGGGACCTTTTAAGAATTCCTCCACTTCAAAATTGAACCAGTGATTCTCAGCAATCTTCAGGTTGGCAAAGTTTTAAGTGAGAAAAAGGAAAAGTGTGGTTTATACAAGCAAAGTACAGACTGTTGCATATTAATAATGGGGCACTGATACAGGGAAAATTGAGTGTTCAGAAACTAGGGTTCCCTTTTTAATGTTCCCGTACAGCTAAACATCCTAATCCAGTCATTCACATTCACAATTTTTTATAGTTGTAGGGGACCCAGACTGTTTAGCAGCTCTTGAGTGACTGCAATATTCAGAGGGTGGAGAGTGCTCTTGCCTGGTAGGTAGCTCACTTTTATTTTCATTTCCTGTTCAGGAGTGAGATTACTGTTTGGGGAGAGTTAAATCTATTTCAGGCATAAGAATCATTTATCCCTGGAGGTGCTGCGCTTCGATTAATAGCTCTTGGATTCTTCTTATTCATCTTAACTCCAATTTGTGCTGCTTGGCACTAAGGGTCCAGTTTGTTCTTTTCTTCATTTTCAATTCTCCCTTCCCCCACCCAGTGTACTGTATCAGAGAGAGCTTTCACTCTGCCACCTTAGTTTAAGTATATATTTTCATGTAAAGTTAATGTTTTACATTTGATTGCTCAGTATTTCTCTCAGGTGGAGTATCCTACTGATACTACATAACTTGCATGCCTTTTTGATGTTAATAAAAGTCTGAAACAATGTTAAATCAGAAATAGATCCACTCAACATATTATTTTTTAAAGCTAGCTATAAATTAGTTATGACATCCGTTTTAGTATTTAATGTCTCTCAATTTTAATTCTTGTGCAATAAAATCTTGGCCCATGTTACAGATTAACCTCCTGTAAAATTATAGTTTTGTATACTGAATCCATTTGCAGCTGTAATACAAGTACAAGTTTAATCTAAAATTCTTAAGCTTCATTTATTTTGTACCGTACAAATCAATTTGCTGAAAATCTGATAAATAGTTTGTGCTAAAATCTACTCTGAGTGTGCATCTCACTTAAGGTTGGAGATTCTGGATTGTCATTCTGTTGACTGAAGCCTAAACAAGAAGTCCTTAACATAACTACTTTATTGTCTGCAGTTTCAGTAGGTTCAGATACTCACTGACAAATCACACTTCTGTTTTCCATAACCAGCAGTCTATCCCAGGAACTGTGGAATGCCTGGCTACAAAGGCCTGGCTACAACACCATTTTCAGCCAGTTTGAAACATTTGTTAATTCAAAGTTCAGCTTAATTTCTCTTCTCCTAATGGCTTTACATTCCTGGAGATCATGATACTTGAAAGAGCCTGGTCATGTTCAGCTCAGTCAAATTAACATCAATTTGCCAAGATCATATCTCTGTAAAAATATGTATAGATGCACACACACGCGCACCTGTATGTCACGGTCCCACCTAAGAAATGAACAGTCTGTACCTATTAAATGTTGACAGTTCCAAGGAGTTTCTGTCTAACCTCCATTTGTTTCTTCTTAATACAGCCTGATTCACAAGCTTCTATCACTCCCAGGTATCCTAAATACTTCTTTGAAAAATCTGTGGCTCCTCATTTCTATATCCTCCACATCCATCAGTTCGAAGGTAACCCCCTCAACTGGAACAAATGTATCCACTAACTTTGGAAAATATTCTGATGACAAGAAGAGTTGCCTTCATGTGATATCCAAGGATCCTCTGGCTTAGTGGAAACCTCAGCTGGCACACAAGCAGCAAAATTGCTTCCTTATTATATAAAAGGATTAATTTGTTTATCTTTAGCATTGCAATTGTTGTTACACAAAATGAAGATGGTTTCTGTTCTGGGAGAGGTTTCCCATCCTGTTCATGCATACTTTAAAAAAGTAATTGTAATATGGTTTTTTTTTAGATGAATTAATTTAGATTATCATTTCACTAGAGACATTAAAGTCTATTCATGAAAGAATTGAAAAAGCAGAGCTGCTTTCACAACTGAGAAACAAATCAAACTGGTTAGAGAAGGTTTAGGATTGATGAGTCATTTTAGAGAAATGTAGCACGTCAGAAGAAAAATTAACATGATGGAAACACTAAAGGAAAAATACTGACAGATTAAAAAAAAAAAAAAAAAAAAAAAGGAAAGAAAAAGAAAGAAAGAAAAAGAAAATGGGGAAAATGTAGAGGTAAATGAATGTATACCCAAAGGTTGCATGTGCAATCTTGCAATACCTGTACAAGGAGTAAAAAGTCAATGAGGATGACCTGAAAAGTCCAAAATGTAATCAAAAGTAAGGAAAAAGAAAATATGAGGCATAAAACATCAGCTACACAGCAGCAGTACTGAGAAGATTAGAGAATGAAGTTAAGAGAGAGTGCAAAAAATGATAAAAAAATTAAGGATAGAAAATGAAAAGCAGATTGCATGAGGGCTTGAGATAAATCAGAATTTTTTAAAGTACATGGAGAAGAAGAGGTCAGCAAGCAGGAAAAGAGTAGGACCTCTCAGAAATGGAAGTGTAATTTATTCACAGAAGAGGTAGATACTGCTATCAGTTTAAACAAATCTTCATATCAATTTTCAGAAAGTAGGATATCGAATGAATACTAGAAAACAGTCATACATTTTACATTTTTGGGGTTATAAAGAAAAAAATAATGAAATAAATTTTATCATTCGATGGGAACTGATGAAGCAATTGTATAGTGTGTTCAACTGGACTGCCTGGATCTGATTTAAAATAGAGGTTTTTTGAACAGAGTCCATGGTTTGTACAGCACTAAGCACAATACAGCTGACTATAAATAAGTCATCAAGTTTGATCAAACTCTGGGACTAAGTAAGATGCTGAGAAATGTCAAAGTAGATAAGGGAAAGCTTTTGCTAGAATTATCAAAAGCTTTTTAGAAGTAACTTTAGCATCTGAATTTAGAAGTAATTTTAGCATCTGAAAATAGGAAGTAGTAAATGATTCCAAAACTCAGATAATCCAACATATAATTATAAATGAACTTGTTAGATTTAAGTAATGCTTAGGGTATGAGTGGGAATTAAATGTAAGCAGTTATGCATCTGTAGAGATGAGATTAATAATGCCATTATATATGTCATAAGAAAACTTATTAATCAACACTTATTCAAAGTTTTGAATTAATCATTTTGATTAATTTTCATTAATCAAAACTTATCAATCAACAGCCCCCAAAACACTATCAATCTCAATGACAAAAATCCTTATACAAATATAAATGAATAAAAAACTATTAAAAATAATGTGTACTTTTATTTTTGTTTATTTCTGTAATATTAAATACTTAACAAAATATGTTAATGTCTTTATTTGTTACTCATTTTTATAATATATTAGAAATTTGGGCTCAATGAAAGGAGAAACCCATTGTCTTTCAGGAGACAGCATGGATAAGAATGGTAAAAGAAATCAACAGTGATTAAGAGAAAACACCAAACAGCTGCTTCATTTAGCCAAGGAATTTAACTTTCCTCTCCCATGCATTTTCTGAAACAGTATGGAAAAGCAATTTTGCATAATCAGGGAAAATGAAATAAGAATAATAGTTTGCGAAACTAATAAATCCCTTTAGAAGGGATTTAACACCAAAATGTAGTCTCAAGTAACTGATATGATGCTAAAACACAAATATAAAGGTAAACTCATGAATACTTCTACATTCTATATTGTATTTACATTGTCTTTGTTTCTCAAAGCATCCATAGAATTGGACAGGACCTCCCAGCAAACTATTTGTCTTTTTGATACCTAAAGTCCAGGAAGAAAATGTTAAATAAAGGTAAATTTCAGCTTATGTTTTAAAAGTTTTATCATTGCTACTTTGTTACATTCATTCTTAAAATATGAAGTGACTCAAAATCCTCACAGCGATTGATAATACTCTTTTACTTCTGTAATTCTAACCTCATCTGAAACTAGAAGAGCCCATCTTTGATTTATGAATACTACAACTGTTTTTTTCACTTCTAATTACTCCAGCTCCAACTGAATAAACATATTCCAGTTCCTCTGAACCACCAGGAAATACCACAATGTAAAGAAAGGAGTCTGATAAACTAAAAGATACCAAATTTGCAGGATTAACAAAGCCTTGCAAAAAATATATTTTTGATAAACAGTATGAAAGCTTAATTTTGTTCCAGTGACCTGACTACAGCAGACTGTATATCAAGAAACTATGGCATCCTTATGCCTCTTCTACATCACTGGTTTTGAACTTCTGTAATTCCTTCTCTTTCAGCTCTCCATTCCCCTCCACCGATCCTTTACACCTCAAGGGCCACTATGACCTCTCCTTACTACTGGGTCTTATTTGCTTATTCTTAGTAATGGTTATGAATCTCACCAAAGATAAATGAAGCAGTGTATTAGACCAGAGTGCTTTGCATCTAGCACAATTTTTTTTCCAGCTGATCTAACAGAGAATGGTTCCTTTTTGCAAAACACCTCAACATTTTATTTTATTTTTTTCTGAAAAAAAAAAAAATAATTGGTTGTTTTACAAGTTTCAAAGATACTTAAAATAATAATAATAATAATCAGATAATTTAAACATGAAAATATCAGAAAAGCAACAAGAGCAAGCTACCTGAATGTCTGTAATTAATGGATATAATGTCTATAAGTAAGTATATGTCTGTAATTAATGAATATAGCTGACCTACATTGACTGAATACATTAAGAGAAATCTCTAGTAAGAAGAAGACTGGGGAAATATACATTGAGTGTTCAGGTAGAGTTTTGTATGCAGGTTTGTAAGCTGGACAAAAGCAGAAGAGGAGGAAAAATTGACCATCAACATCTACCGTTCCTGATCTTTGCCTCACTTTAAATTTATCCAATGAATTTATCCAATTCCATCAATTGTCTGTAACTCAGTTATATACCAATAGCAAACTGTGCTTTCCATCAAATGAACTCTAATCCTTTTGTTTCCTCACATACTTTTTTAATGTTCCATCTTCCAATGATTTGAAGATACCTCTCCGTGCTCAGAGAAACTGAGTGAAAATAACAAGGCTTACTCCCACTGGAAACCAAACCTCAGAATATATCAACTTTTAATATATCTAACTTAAACATACTAAGAAATGGTATCACAAAATTACTCTTCACACAGGGTAGGATTCAATTCCACATTAACTTTGGTGACATAATTCATTTGCCAATTCATTTGCAGAGCACATTTCATGTGCTCTTTGAGATGCCCCAGGGTATTATTTTTGGCTTCCAACTGCTCCCAAAAGCCCAAATCTCCTATAAGAGAAAGTAAATATTTTTAGCTCTACATAGGTGTCTTGGATACTGCAATCTGATGGCACAAGGTACTCTTGCTTAGACTTGGCAAGATATTAAGTTGTATGGGCACCCATTCACCCATTCATCTCTCTCTAAGGCAAAGTCAGAGAGTGGGAATGTAATGTAAATTGAGGTACCTGGCATGAGGAGTCTTAACCTCAAACTGAATCCCAGCTGCAGTCTCTTTAGATTTGTCATTTAGAAAAGGAACATGAAGGCTTGATCTGATACGAATATGAGCAAGCTTCCTAAAGAGGGAGTGCATTTAGTTTTTCACTGGAAATAAATATAATTCAGAATATAATGTTCACTATTCCTGGCATCAATCCACAAATAAAAATGGTCAGTATGCTGCAGTTTAAAGAGCATGGTTTTCAGTAGACTCAGAAATTGAAAACATTCCTTCTTCTCCAGTGCATGGTGTTCCATACTTATAAAAATCAAAACATATTGTTATACTTGTACCATTATTAATATGTGGACATCTTATTAATACATGTGTAAAGTAGGTATTTTAATGTTTTGAGTACTGGGAAAATGTCTTGCAGGATGTAAATAGTAAAGCCACCTTAACAGGTGAAACTGTTTATCAAGATGACAACAGATAATCTTCAACACTACATCTGGGATAATAGATATAAGTGCTTATTCTTATACCACTGTATTACCTAAGACTTTGTCAAATGACTCACGTACATTTTCCATAATAACTAAGAGTCACCCAGGCATTTAGTGTAATGAGAAGACACACTATCTTTTTACATGGTCAGATAGTTCCTTAATTTCCATGTGAAGTATTCTTAGTATGTGCTTGTTCTTTTTTCTTAGTTCCTTTGTTTCTCTAGCTTTTTGTCTATTATTTTGTCTATGATCATTTCTGAATTCCCAATATCTGCTAGTGTGCATACTTACATATACTGCAATGATAGTCAAAATGTCCATATACTTTGAATAAGATTTATTGGGGAAGCTGTGAAAAAAAAAATATATATATATAAATAAATAAATCACTGACACATTATTTCCTATTTTTCTTCAGTTTGTATTTGCTAAAAGCAAGCAGCTATGAGAACAGGAAAAACAGACTGGCCAGTAAGGACCTCTTGGAGGTCAGAAGTTATAGATAAAAAGTGAGATCTGTCAAACGATGAGTTAAACCTTCCAAAGGAAATTAAAACAGATAGTAAAAAGTTTTGTAGCCATATTAATAAAAAGAGAATGACAGAATAAAATAGGATTGACCTGCAAGGAGAAGGGAATATACATTAATGAAAATCTGGCTAGAGTCCTGAACTAAATGAATACTTTGTTCTGTTTCCAATCTGGGTGTTGATGTAGAACAGGTGGACATAAGGAATAAGAAAAGATGCAGTTAAATATCTCCTTCCACCTGACTGCAGGAAAATCTAGACATACACATGTTTAGGGAACAGGATAATCCCCATCTGAGAGTACTGAAGTAGTTAGCACATGAAATTGCAACTTCAGAAGCAAGGATGCTTAATAAATCTATCACATTCAATACCTGTGACCAGAAATAGGAAATGAAATGTTTATGGTGAGGAGGAAGAAAAGGCATCTCCTAGTTCTAAAACCTGGAATCTCACTTGAACTTTACATACAGCCAAGGAACACATATGGAAGAAAACATTAATTAGTTGTAAGTAAATGAGGTAAAATGCAACAGTGGCACACCTAATGTAAATTTTATCACATTCACCAAAGTATTTTAGTTGCTGAGCTAACTCTTGGAAAAAGTAGTATATGTAATCTGTCTGGACTTCAACAAAACACTTTAGGTGGTACATCAAAAGAAATTACATACTAAAACAAATAAGACAAGGTTTAGAAGAAACCTTCAGCAAGTAAGAAACTGTATAAATCAAGTGTAAAACCATTTGACAGGATAGTTTTAAGCTTATTACGTGGGGTTTTTTTTGTTTGTTTGTTTGTTTTCCAGGATGCTGTGTTGGGAAAGAATCATAGAGTCATTAAGGTTTCAAAAGAACTCCAAAATCATCTGGTCCAACCGTTGCCCTACCACCAATAATAGGGACCAATAGGGACACTAAACCATGTCCCTAAGCACCACATCCAACCTTCCGTTAAATAAACCCAGGGACAGTGTCTCCACTACTTCCCTGAGCAACCTGTTCTAATGCCTGACTCATCTTTCTGAGAAGAAATGTCTCATAATTTCTAACCAAAACCACTCCTGGTGCAATTTGAGGGCAATCACTCTAGTCCTATTGCTAGTTATCTGAGAGAAGAGGCCAATCCCCAGCGCCCCACAACTTCTTTTCAGGTAGTTGTAGAGAGCAATAAGGTCTCCCATGAGCCTCCTCTTCTCCAGACTAAACAACCCCAGTTCCCTTAGCCACTCCTCATAGAACTTGTGTTCCAGGCATTTCACCAGCTTTGTAGCCCTTCTCTGGACACGTTCCAGGACCTTGGTGTCTTTCTTGTTTTGAGGAGCCCCAAACTGAACATAGTTCTTGAGGTGCGGCCTCACCAGAGCAGAATACAGGGGTACAATCACCTCCCTGGTCCTGCTGGCTTCACTATTCCTGATACTAGCCATGATGCCATTGGCCTTCTTGGCCACCTGGGCACACTGCTGGCTCATGTTCAGGTGAGCATGAATCAGAACCCCCAGGTCCTTTTCCTCTGCACGGCTTTTGAGCCACTCTCTCCAAAGCCTTCAGCATTGAATGGGGTTGTTGTGGCCAAAGTGCAGGACCCGGTGCTTAGTCATGTTGAACCTCATCCCATTGGCCTCTGTGCATTGATCCATCCTGTCCAGGTCCCTCTGCAGGGCCTTCCTACCCCCCAGCAGATAGACACTTCCCCCCCAGCTTGGTGTCATCTGCAAAATTACTGAGGGTGCACTCAATTCTCTCATCCAAATCATCAATAAAGATTTTAAAGAGGATGGGTCCCAACACCGACCCCTGGGGACACCACAGTTGCTGGTTGGATTTCACTCCATTTACCACCACTCTCTGGGCCTGGCTGTCCAGACAGTTTTTAGCCCATCAAAGAATATACCTGTCCAAGCCACAGGTTGCCAGCTTCTCCAGGAGAATATTATGAGAGACTGTGTCAAAGGCCTTGATGAAGTCTAGGTAGAGCATGTCAACAGGCTTTCCCTCATACACCAGGCAGGTCACCTGGTCATAGAAGAAGATGATGTTGGTCAGGGAGAACTTGCCTTTCATGAACCCGTGCTGGGTGAGCCTGGTCCCCAGGTTGCAATCACAGGAATGCAATCACATGCTGTGATTGCATTCAAGATGACCTGTTCCATCACCTTTCCTGGCACCGAGGTCAGGTTGACAGGCCTGCAGTTCCCCAGGTCTTCCTTACAATCCTTCATAGCAACTCTCCAGTCATCCAGGACCTCTGCAGATGATCATGACCACTGATAGATGACAGAAAACAGCCCAGCAATCACATTCACCAGCCCCCTCAGCACCCTTGGGTGGATCCCATCTGGCCCCATGGACTTGTGACAGTCCAGGTGGAGCAGCAGGTCTCCTGTTTCTGTTTCCACCTGAGCTGTGGGGGGTTTCTTCTGCTCCCCATCCCAGACTTCCAGGTCAGGAGGCTGAGTGACCCAAGGAAAAGTGGTCTGGCTAGTAAAAACAGATGTAAAGAAGGCATTCAGCCTTTTCCTTATACTCAGTTTTCATGTTCTCCCCTACATCCAGTAAAGGATGGAGATTCTCCTTGGCCCTCCTCCATCTTTGGTTATTTTTTTTCTAACTTTATGCAAAACTGGGAGTGTACTAATAAAAAAAGGTAGAAAAACCTCATCATTAGAAAAGAGAAGATCACCAAGGAATAATAGGATGAACAGGAGGACTCCAGCTGAGTTTGAATGAAATTCAGTACCAGAGAATCCAAACTAATGTGTGTACTGGTTATTCAGACAGGAATCAGCTGAAGACAAGTGAAAGGAAACATT
The DNA here is from genome assembly GCF_011077185.1 of Oxyura jamaicensis. Classification (NCBI taxonomy): domain Eukaryota; kingdom Metazoa; phylum Chordata; class Aves; order Anseriformes; family Anatidae; genus Oxyura; species Oxyura jamaicensis. Next base: position 126,766,636 of record NC_048894.1, on the reverse strand, counting down.
ACACTATTTTAGGTGGTAACAGATCTGAATGGTTATGAATGTACACACTCCACAAGGCAATGCTTTGTTGTGATAGCTTAATTTATTCTAAGTGATCAAGACCTGGTACCATTGGTGCAAACTGTCCTTAGACTCTCCTGTCCTATAATATGTATTTTGTTAGCCCTCAATGGGATGTGTCCAGAGAAAAGGAAAATGCAAGTCTAGGTTTATTAGGATATAGTAACATAGTAATACCAGCATTCAAGGTATTGATGATATTTCACATGGATTATTTAATATTGATATTCAAGAAAAATGATTCATAACAAGAATGAGGACGGAGCAGAATAGTTAAAATGATTATCAGAGGAGACTAAAAGACCTTGGCTCTTTTAGTCAAGCAAAACTACTGTGACAGTTGTGTATGAATCTATGAATATTAAAGATGAAAAATGGGATATTGGCTCAAGAACAAATTTCATGTATTTATACAAACAGTTTAATACTTATTGCATGTTCTAGAAGGAGAATAGATTGAATGACAGGAGGCACTTTCTAAAAGCTCTTTTTTCAACTTGTCATTCATAATGGTTGTAACTGTAAAGATATCCCAAATAAAATATGTCATAATATCAACAAAATAATGTATATAATGTAAATAATGTATATAATGTATATAATGTAAATAATGTATATAATGTAAATAATGTAACAATGATTTAAACAAAAATCACCCTTTTGGCTAAGCATTCCTGTTATGATTTTTTAAATATGCAATTGATCATGGTAAAATAGCTACAAAAATGATCTTCTTGCAGGTGACAGAAAGTTTTATGTGGTAGTAAGGCTTCTGATATGGAAGAAGAACGAAAGAAAGGAAACAAACAAAAAAAAAAAAAAAAAAAAAAAAAAAAGAAAAAAAAAAGGCATAAAACCCACACGTTCAGAATGCAGACTTTGTCAAATGATAATCAAATAACAGATTACTGTATAGACTTCCATTACGTAAAATTACAGCTTCTTAAATTAAAATGAATTAAATCTATTGAATTAAAAGTAAGTAAAATAACTCTTTAATAATAAATGAGGCCTCTATTGTTTATGTGTCATTTTGTTTCTTCAGTTTTATAATGGAGGCATTATTCTGGTGTTTTTTTTTGTTGTTGTTTTTTTGTTTGTTTTGTTTTTTTGTTTGTTTCCTTTAGTCCAACTATGCTATATTTTCAAATTTAGAGCAAACTGGCATGCCCTCTTCATTTTGGCAAAAGAGGAGACCATGTAATCTCTGACAGAAAAATGTATTTGCATAGTATGCATGTACATATCTAAGAAAATAATGAGATGAGAAGGTAGAACTAGAACAGAAGTGCTGATCTACTGGGAAGCCAAGAGGGCTGACTGATACAGCAAACTTGACAAGTCATTTAATAAAGTTCTGGTATGTATACAACACAACAGTTGTACACTGTTCAACACTGTACAGTAGCTGAAATACATAACAGTGGGATGTGTGTCCCTGAAAGAGTCTCCTTGGTTATCAACTCTTATGTCCTTTCATCTATTACAGACATCCAAGTCACATAATGGCAATATTGTTTTGTTGTTTAATGTTAGTCATTCCAACAAAAAGCACTTCCAGGATCAAGTTAACAAACGGTTTTTAAATTTAGGGTGGAAATTTCTATCATAAAATGAGTCCGTAGCCAGCTGACATATATTTGCTTTTATGATAAGCAAAGACTTGAAGCATTGTTGGTGGTTAGAGATGTTTTTGCTTGAATTTTGAGAAAATGCCTGGTTGTCATGGAATTTGGCATACCAGTGGGTATTCAAGCTATTAAGCATATAGAAAAGTTACTCCTAAGGACTCTCATTTTATCCCCAAGTTACACAGATTAAGGTGAGGGTACTTTCAAGGAGCAAACAAACTCCAAATGACAAAGAATGTACTGGCATCTCTGGTGGAAGCTGGTTAACAGTAGCTTAACCTAAGCCTAAAGTCTGCACAAGATGCCAAGCAGACCCCATATTTCATTGAAAATACTACCTCTGAAATAAGGAAGATTATTTTTTTATTATTATTTCAGTTCAAATTTTCACTTTTACCAGACTATGTCTCTTCTATTTCTACTGCAGATAAATTTTCAGCTGAAAATCTACATCTATAGATTTTGCTTTGACTGACCACCTGAGATATCCAGAGCTACAACCTGAGACTAACATATTCTAAGTCAGATTTTGGACTGAATTTTCAATTTGGTTACTTCTAGGGCAGAAGCTAACGGAACTACAACGGTAGATATATCTGTGTGATATATATATTTATATATTTATAAGTATTAATTTTAATATTTATATATTTAATTTATTGGAACTTACTTGGTAGTATTTTAATAAATAGAATTTTAGAAAAAAATAATAATAGAATTAATTTCTACCTGAACTCTCACATCTGGTTAATATATATTTAATATATTTCCCTCAACATTTGTGCATTCACAGCAGACCTATGTCTGTTACATTGGATGTAAGATTCAATATCATTAATTTAAATTAATATTAAAAAGAACAAAGTTCATGCTGTTATAATGAATCTAAGATAGATAAGAATGACTGGGAACTAGAATGATAGCTTATGTTACATATTTTATACCAGTCTGTATTGAAAGCAAATATACTAGTTTTTTTTAAAACACAAGATTCAAGCATTTTGAAGATTTTCAGCCACGAAGACAGTGGATGAATATATCTGTCTGAAAATAAATAAATAAATAAAATAAAATAAAATAATAAAATAAAATAAAATAATAAAATAAAATAAAATAAAATAAAATAAAATAAAATAAAATAAAATAAAATAAAGAGAATTTTATGGTCCAAGGCAATGTCACATAATCTTAACATATCTAACAGTATTAATTTAAAATGGTCCCTTCTGGGTTAGGGTTACACTATGTGCCAAAGGCAACACTTACAAAAACTAAGTGACATTGTTGCAGTACTTTAACAACAACTGCTAAGGCATCCAGACTATCACACCAATGTCAATACTGTGACTTACTACTAAACAAAGCAGAGAAACAGGTTACAGATACAAACACATCAGACACCCACATACCACATGCAGATTGTCTTCTTTGAAAATCTAAATCAGAGAAGTAAAAAAAGACTTAAAATACTGGGGATGGGTTTTACTAACATTCTGGAAAAATATATGTATAGATTTATTACAAAAATAGCTTCCTGGCGCAAAACACAGTGCAGTTAGTAAAAGCAGTTAGTAAAGCACTTAGAGAAGCAGTCAAGGGACAGAAACAGAAATATCCATCAAATCTAAGAACAAACCAGTGCTCTCATCATTACCACTGATAAATAATTTGAGGACAAACCAGACATTTGAAGGAATCCTTCAGTAAGAATAAATTCACTATCACATTCACCTGAAAATGTTTCAATAAAATAACATTCTAGAAAAAATAGTTCTAATGTTAGGAATACAGCCTGCTGAAACTTACTGTTCAGCTTTTACTGTAGAAAAATTCCCATTGACCATGAGAGTGATAAGAACAGCAAACAATTTAGTTTCTACTAAAATATTGGAGGATTGAGGTCTTGATCAAAACTATCTAATTATTACAACAAAAGCAAACAGTCAGGGAGGTCAACACTCTTTACTCTTATATAAACAACAATGAAGAAATTACTATTTACATTTAAGAATGTTCTTACTAGCTGTTGTATCATAAACAGTACTAGTGCTGAGCATTCATGCTAAAAGGAGATGGTTTAATGACATTAACACTTTTATAAAACTGAACAACAATTTAATAACAGCTGAAGATTACGCAGTATTTCAAGTAGAGTGAATCATTCCGGACGCATTTGAACTTATGATAGACTCAACTTGATAAAGTATGTAATTTGAAATTCTTAAGTTTGTAATTTGAATGATTACTTTGTCTCACTGTAAGCTGCTTATGCTTTTCCATTTATAAAGCTGAAACATTTGGTTACACAAATATGGCATCTACATAACTTGTCATACAATCCTTTGGTTTTTAATCATCTTCTACTGATAATCTAAATGATGATTAGTCTTGTCTCAGCAATTTCTTTGCTCTTCTAATACACATTTGTATTAATCCCTACTACATATTTTGACTTTTTTTTATAGAACAAGACCATATTAAAATCCTTTTCAAAACCTAAAATGATTAAAAAATAACATTTTAGATATATATTTGAAATTTCAAAAAGATTTGAAGAATGACAGATGTGCAGAAATGAACATTTAAAAATCAAGTATGGCTTACTGCCATTAGTTAGGAGGACTGAAATTATATAAAATCTTCAAAAGCTGTAAATATTATTTTCTTATTGTACTGCAGTATGTATACAATATAGAGAGAATCAGCTTGTTTCAGCTGCACAGATATTTTCCATCATTTCCTCACCATTCTACTATCATATGGTCCTCGACGTACTGGGAAAAAAAAAAAAAAAAAAAAAAAAAAAAAAAGCTTTATTGTTTGACATTATGACATTATGAGGAGCAACTGGCAAGGCAAAAAGAGCAAACAAATCTCTAGCAAATTTGAATATGCAAGCTCCTCAATGATGAGAAGAGAGATAAGTTACATTCCAGATCAGTGTGCAAGTTAACAAAGAATACGAAGTCTCCTTAAAAATACATTGCACATCCATTATTTTATACAAGGTCATTATGCATATGCTGAATAATGCACATGGCTTGCCACAGAAGAGTTAAGGTAGTCTTGTCCAATTTGGCTAGCACAACTTTGCTGGAATAGTCATCATGTGAATTATATGGAGAAACACTGTGCCTAGATCAAATGCTGCACAGCATTTGATCCCAGTCACTAGGAGGCTCTTGGTCTCTGTGAAGTTTTTCAGGGGCAAAGAAAGTACCTGGATAAGAATGGCTTTAGACTCTCAAGTTTTCTTCAGTAAACTCAAGTTAGTCACAGTGATAATGACAATATCTACAAGAATACAAAGGACATTAAGGAGGACAGACGCATATGCAGAAAAGAGAAATACAAGAGTAATTGCTATAGTAAATGCAATACCTACTGTTCACCTGTAGGCCCCCTAAAAAAATTAGTCTTCAGATCCTGGATTCAGCCAAGAAACAACATTTAAGCATTTAGATAACTTAATTAAGTAATATGCATAGCCACCTGGAGTTGTATTGGCAATAAAAAATAATTAATTAATTAAATTATTAATTGTAAATAAATTTATTAATTTATAATAATTAATTAAATTAAATTAAAATAAAATATAAAATACACTTAGCATAAAGTTGGTGCACTTCCAAAAGCTGAAACAAACCACTGTGCATCCTTAAAGACAACAAGCTAACGTGAAGTTTAAATTGTGAGGAAGAGAATGCAGAAAGTGGGCTGGAATTCCAAATAGCTCATGCAAAAGCAGCTGATTTTGAGCAAGCTTTCAAAAAACAGGACTGAAGTCAGTTCACCTATGGCAGAAAATTTATACAGTCAGTGAAAGAAAAGATAAGATTATGAGCAAAGCTGGTAAGGAGCTTGTTGTAGTCATTAGAAAATGAAGGTCAGAGGACTTATTTCAAAGATGAGGGCTCCAAAACAGACAATGAGTCTCAACAGTACAAGAAACAGGTATATAACCAACTGTACAAGCAGGAAATGGAGGATCAGAAGTATTTAAAATATGAGATCAAAAAGAAATAATTTATTTCTAAATGGCTGTCTAGAAGAGAAAGACTTATTTAGGAGAGAAAACTGGCAACAAATAAGTGGAAAAACATGTAAAGAGTTCAAATAAGGTATTCTGACGGAATTTCTTAAAAGTTGCTTTTCCTAAGAAAATGATTAATCTTGATGGCATTTAAATTTTCAATGTTTTTATTTTTTTTTTTTCAGTTTTACAGTCTTTCACATTTTTTGTCCCAGAAGTAAATGGAATGAAATTCTGATTCTTATGCACCAAAACACAGCTATATACAGATTTGGTAGTGGCTCCACCAGTGGCTATGTTATCAGATGGGTTAAAAATAGACATATATTCCCATTTTTTTTCCTGCAAACTAAGCAGTTGATCAGTGTGAAATTTCAAAAAGAGAGCAGCTTTCATATCTTCATTTTTCCATACCTATGTGCATATATACATATATATATACATATATGTATATATATATATATAAAGATTTCTCTGAATGCATGCTCTCATTGAGATCTGTGTCTCATACTCATACCTCTCCGGGATGTCTTTCTTTAAGACAGGTGTCTCTTATACAAGTATACAATCTTGAGAAAAAAAAAAAAATATATATATATATATATATATTATTGGGAGCTTTGTTCCATTAAAATAAATAAATTACTTAAAACAGATTTAATTTTCCAATAACCATTAACATTTTAAAATTAATATCATACATAGTGCCCGCAAATCTGGTTCACTACATGAGAGAGCAATGTACCCATGTAGTTGGTAGATGAGCATGCCTTGCTGAATAATGAAGTGGGGAGGAAAAGGAGAAAGAACTGATGAAAGCTGGTTTGCTCAAGTGAGAGGCCATGCATGGCACCTTGCCAATGGCACAAGAGCCAAGCATACACACTTTCAGTCAAAGGTCAAGAAGGCTTTGCAGAAGGCTCTTGTCAGGAGCTATGCCCTTCTGAAACTTCACATCCTTTGCCAGGTGCACATTTACAGTCACCTTCAGAGTGGTACAATGCTCATCATGGATTTTATTTTATTTTTTTTTTTTTACTTAAATAAATTCAAACCTAATTCTTTTCTCCCATTAAGTATGAGAAAACTTCTAGAATAAAAATCACTGGGGAGAGACAGAGAGGCAACTTTCTGTAAAGCTGACAATATGCCTTAAATCTTCCCAAAAGGGAAATTCCTCTATTCCAACTCCTTGCTTTTTCTTCAAACAAGCTTCTGATACCTTTCCATACTCCTGGTAGGCTTTTCCTCAAGCATTCTTGCCATCCAGTAACCATGTTTTTTACTTCGGTTCCTTGTGAAAGATGTAGTAGACACTAAAATGCCTGTTTCACATAGCTTACTGTTTCTTTGCAAGGGACAAACAACTTTTGTACTGTGTCCACTGAAGCACACTTAGAGAAGTTAGAGAGCCTTGGGAATTTATGTGTGAAATTGGGAAATCCTGAGACTCAAGATACTCTCCCAATAAATCTTGTTATTAGGAAGATAACAGTTACTGTAGAAAAGAAAGAAAATAAATCGATCTATGCAGTTTCCTTCTTCTTTTTTTTTTTTTTTCACCACACTGTTAGCATTCATGTAACAGCAAACTACCATAAAACCTTAAACTTAAAATAGGCTAGAAGCACAGAATTGCTTTCATAAAATATAGAAACTAGTACAAAAATACCCCCACAAATAAAAAGCAAAAGGAGATTCAGAAACAAAGAATCCACAAAGCTAGCATAAAGGAACAGAACATACATTTGAGGCCACAGATGTGGCCTCAAGCTTTTACCATTAATCAAATAATCTTTTAATTTAGAGTCTAAATAATCTTTTTAATTTAGTCTCGCACATTGGCAATGCAGACAGTTCTTAAAGCAGGAATGAATAATAGTTATACATCTCTAATATACTAAGGAAGTCCAAAATGTAAAATAAAAAGTGTAAAATAAAATCTGTCCTGGGATGTATATGACCACAAATCCTTTGTTTTGATGATTTTGGACTGACAAACACGCTCTATTCCATAGATTTATTTCCAAGAGTAATTTCATAGGACTGCCTATTAGAATGTTCTTCCCCTATGGAGTCCTCCTTGGGCAATGACCCTAATCTAACAAAACATGTAAGTAGAGACTTAATTGTAATGTCAACAGAACTATTCATGGGCTTAAAGTTAACCATATGCTTAAGAGTTTGCTTACCAAGCACTGTATCAGCTTACTGATACTACTACTGCTTTAAAAGCAGTGGTCAGAATCTCCAGTTAAACCCACCCATGTACTGAGATTTTCTGGCTTTTGATCACTGAAATGAAAGAACAAGAAAGCCTGTATGACTAACCAAATACAGGTATCTGATCTCCTGCTGTATAATTATTCCTAATCGCTGAATTCAATCAAGTTCTTTCTCAACTGCACCTGTCCCAGTTCAATCACAGATACTTTACATGTAACACCCAGGGTCCTCTCAGAGAATTAAAAAAATCAGCTCAATTAAGCCTAAGTGTATGCTAAAAAATTAATTCCTGCTATTCTGTAGGAAGTAAAGTTACAGACACATAAGAATCTTCACAACATTTTGATGTCTATTCTTCCTGATACATTGCTTTGTATTCACAAAAGACTATTTCTAATCCAGAAAACTGTCTTCTATATCTAGGTGTTTTAAAAGTAATTAAAATTTATTAGCAGGCATGTCTGAAAATAATAAATATTTTTTTGTTACATGGTGTAGTGGAACAATAATATAAATACATGTGACTGTAGTCATAAAGAGGACAATACTATGAGACTATGAAGAAAGATTATAACTTGAATTTTCATAGGGACATAATAAATAAAAGACAAAATCAGATAGAATCATTCCGTAACATGTGTCAATCCTTTCAACTACCAGAATTCCATTTTGTTCCACTTTTTGGATAATACAACTTAATTATCTATGAAAAGGAAGGAAGGGGGGAAGAAGGTAAGGAGGGAGGGAAGAAAGGAAACCTTGCAAGCCTAAAGAGCTCCTAGAAACTATTCCAAGTGTGATATTTAAAAACACCTCTTCACAAGAATTAAAAACATAATAAATTACAGTAAAAAGAACTGAAAGACTTTTAAAACATACATTTTACAGCAAACAGGAACATGCATAGGGCATAGTACCAATCTTAGGTATATTACCAATATAATATTTCCCAGTGATTGCCAATAACCCACCAGTTTGAAATATATATATATATTTCTATATTTTATATATTGTATATATATAGAATATATATAACTAGTGTAGCAGCATGTAGAGAGAGAAAGGAAAAAAAAAAAAGGGGGGGGGGGGGGGGAGGGAAGAAAAAAGCAAAGCAAAACAGTCTTCCTAAGACAAGCACTACTGTTTTTGAGGAAACACTGAATTCTGCTTATTAATGGCTAAAACAGAGCAGAGTACTATTGTAAAGTCCATGCTAGTCTTATTCTGACTTGAAACGATGAGGAGAGAAAAGATCTTAACACAGAGCAAACTATAATATTGAAGTGTGGAGATATTAATATAATCTTTATTAGTGTTACTAAATTGATTTGTTCAACATGTTTTGTCTTCTATTTAAATTATATTGCTTCTAATAATTTTAACATTGTGCAATTCTTTTCCCTATATCATCAGAATTTAATGTAAGAGAAGCCATGAAGTAGAAATTATATATATTAATATATATTATTTCTTAAGGTACATCAAGCCAAGATGCTTACAATTCAACCATATAAAAATAGGCTGTAGAAAAAAAAAAAAAAAAAAAAAAAAAAAAAAAAAAAAAAGCTTAGTCTTGATATAAACTAAGAAAGAAAATAATTTTCCATAGACAATATACCATCTGTCTCTAAACCATGTGAAAAGAAAAGCTTTTAAAATCCAGCCACTGCTAATGTGACATGTTGAAACATTAATCACCCCCTAAGGCCAATATAATTGTAGCTCCATGTTAATTACCTAACAATTAACAGCAGTAATTTCCAAGGGGCAATCAATGAATTAGCTTGTGATTTTCCCACAGACTTCAGTCCCACACTGCCAGTCTGAATGCATTTCAAACTCTGAACCATGGTTCATCAATGACACTTCTGGTGTATGAAATAAAAATTCATTTGCACCCTCGCTAATTAGGCTCGATTATATCCCTATGTGTATTACAAACTCTATTCACTTGCATGAAATCTCTGCCACAGGCATTTTTCTCCATTTAAAAATTCGTTTTCTATTAAATTAGAAGGTCACCTAGCAGAAAAATGTACTAATCAAGATTTTATCACTAACATATTAAAGGGTTTTAATAAGCAAGTTTAATTAAGTTATCCTAACAAGTGATAATGGCTATCTCCAACCTATCTGAATGTTTATGCAAGTATAGATGTATTATATGCAAACTGTGTATTCAAACATTAAGAAATATATTACATATATGTATACAAAAACAATTAAAAAATAAAATATTATTTGAAAAAATCCCCATGTTTCTTTTTCTCTACTTCTTATTACATTTATGAAAGAAATCTTACCTAAGCTAGGGCTTCTGTTTGCTGGTTCCTTTTAAAAAACATATGAATTGTTAATACAGTCGTGGTAGATTCAAACACAGCGTGGTAGGATAGTATGTTATCACATCCTACTGTCCAGACATAAACCTGATCTTAGTATGAGTCTGTGCTAATATGTTGATTATTAACCATTAATATAACAAGTTGTCATTTGCTTAATTTGCTATTAACATATTAACTTTTATTTTTTAAAGATTGAAAAATCAAGCCCTGGTTTTACATCAAGTAGTATCATGATTTCCTTTTAACTATGTTTACGTTTTGCAAGCATGAATAGCAAATTTTGCAGCTAATCTGTTCAAGGAGCCAGAGTGGAAGGAATGAATACATTACACTTTCCCTCATTAAGCCTAATCAGAATTCCAGTAGTATCACGTTTGTTTGTGCAGGGAACAACAATGTGAATCAAATTTGCTAAATTTGTATCTCTGGTTTCTGGAAAGATAGTTCCAATATTGCAAATGTATTTTATCCTATGACCTATATTCCATGGGAGACAGTGCACTCAGGTACAAAGGACTACCTCATTCTCTCTCCCAATTACTTTCTTTCTCCCAGCCCTTGAAAAAGGGAAGGCTGAAAATTTTTGCCACTAAGCCAAATGGAGACTGTTGAGTTAGGGCTTTATCACCTACTCTTTGTACTTAAGTGGTTCATTTAAGTGGTTTAGCTTCAAACCAGTACAAAACCAATACCTGTTCTATTATAAATATGAAATGATTACCTAACTCTTTCCCTTTTAGGAGGCATATTTCAGGCTGTGGAAAGCTATTTGTAGATTATCATCTTTTTTGCTAGGTGCAATAAAGGTACTTCCAAGACAGCACAGATGCACATGCTGAGTAGTGCTGTGTCCCAAGTTGAGTTTTTCAGCTGCTTTCTATTTTTACCTCTTCAGACACCTTCTTCTCAGCTATTCAAAAGGGGCAAAAGAATCACTCCTGCTAAACTGTGTCAGTAAGTTCAGTGCAATTACAGGTGTGCCAAAAATGAAATCCTCTAAACTTAAAGCAGCTGAAACAAAATCAAAGTATAATTGTCAAGTACTTTTTTTGTGTAGGCCTGCTTGTACTTTGAACCCATGTGTGTGCCATGTCTGTGGGAACTGTTTTCACTGAGAAAAGGCATGCTTCTTTTATGTCTGTGGCAAAGAGTCAGACCAGGCAAAATTTCAACATACACATGCTCTACTTGGTTCTGCTCCATATTTTTAGTAGGAGACCCACTTATGTGGAGCACTAGTGAGCTGAAGACCTGATGAAGCTCTTACAGAAAATCTAAAATTGACAAGAAAAGACCTTCTCAAGTCATCAGTCTTGCTCTGCAACTCAAGACCTCACCTAAATCAGTCCTAATGGACTTTTTCCTCATTTTCTTTTAAAATAACAAATAACAGCAACACACAAAGAAGCAATGGACATTCCACAATCTTCCTCAGCAATCTACTCTAATGCTTAGTTATTAGACTCACTAGAAAGTTTATCATATTCCCTGTTCTTTGCAGGAACAACCTTGCTGTTTAGATACTGCCTCCTTCACTGACATATCCTTTAAACATTCTCTTCTTACTTTCCCTAAATAATTTTCTGAAGAAATAGATGGCTTTACAGTCGAGAAAACATTTCTAATCTCCATCTCCTTCCTCTCTCTGGAAATATGCACTTGCATATGAAACTGATGTTTCATATTTAAATAGTAATTTTCTTGCTGTCACATTTGTAGGCACATTTCCAAATTAAAAGTCCATGTATTTTAGCAGTGTAAAAGATAAGACACATAATAAGAACCTGCAATGTAATATTTAAACCCATCCCATGACTCCCTCCCCCACCCCTCCTTTTTTGGGGGGGTCAACTCTTTGAACAAAGGATGAGAATGTGAAAAGAAAAAAAAATATATTTTTTTTTAAAAAAAGTCAAAGCTTCTTTTTCTTGCCAAGCAATAGGAAACAAGACCTTAGGCTGTATCTATACCTTAGGCAATATCTATGTTTACATTTAGTGCCAGTGTTCATGTTTGAGCCTGGCTAAGTGTTCATGCAGTGTTCATGTTAGCCTGGCTAAGTGGTAACAGCAATTGCAACCATAGTACCATTAATGACAAGTTTCCCACATGGAGAGAGATTTCCCCAAAGTTACACACCTCAGAAGGCAGTCTGGGACTGCCCACCAGTTAATCTGTCTATGTAAAAATCTGTCAACTTCTCTCGTTATGTGATCTGCATTAGTAGACATGTAAGAAAATTTTGCTTACCATGGGAAACATGGGAACACAGCAGAGACAGGCAAAGCCAAATCCAGATTCCAATATGAAAAAAAAAAAAAAAAAAAAAAAAAAAAAAAAAAGAGCAGTGGGGAAATATGATCCTTTCTTCTGAGAGGCATTTGACAGGAAAGCTAGAACTGAAGTGGAGGACCTTGTATCAAAGAGCATCAGCAGACATTCAAAGCAAAACATTGATGGTTTAGGTAGGTAGATCTTAATTAACAGAAGATGGAAAAATGCTTATGCCTGCTGAACATATATATGCAGGTGCACTGTGACCAACAGACTCCTCATTTCCCAATCTGCGAAGCACTCTCTAACTCTCTAATGAAGAAAAGAGGTAGAGAAAGAGGCTCATGAGTACTGATTTCATTAGTTCTGCCTATGATATCTGAAAAGTAGTTGGGAAAAATAGGGAAAGAAAAGGGAAAGAAAATGGAAGGGAAGGGAAATGGAGCTAGTTCATATGGGAGAACATCAGCAGGCAACAAAATTTAGAAACATTACTCCTGGAATTTCTTTCAACATAATTAATTTATATTATGAAAAATAATATAAAGAAAAGGAGAAGATAATAATTATAATAGTAATAAAGTATTTGAAGGATGAAGAAAAAAGGATAGAAAATACCTAAAACGTTAAAAAACACAACAATTTCAGTAAATTCAGAACATCCAAACATTCTATGATATAAACAAAAACAAAATTCAAAGCATTGCCTACTTCTTAGAGAAAAGATAACAAGTGCTAGGGAACTAACAAGCAGAGCTATTGATTTTCACTTAATTATTTCTGGGAAACATCTGATATTTTCTTCACTATTTCCAAGTCTGATTCAACACAAGAATTTACTACCTCTGTCTTTAACCATATCTTTACTAGTAATAATCATGAAACAAAATCATTATTTTCATGTATTTGCTCCAGTAGAGACATTCAGTAAACAATAAGGAAAATTTGAAGGGAATAAAGAAAATAAACACAAAATTCCTTTACAAATTTCATATATAACTGAATTCCATAAACTGAAAGAGTAATTTCTCTTTTCTCAATTTTTTTTTCTTCTTCTTGGAGAGCAATGGAAGGGGAAAAAAAAAAAAAAAAAAAAATCTTTTTAGCATCAAAGGATTTCTCCTTTCTGTTATCCTTACAACCGTTTTTCAGCTCATGAAAGAATATTTAGCACTCAATGTTTTTTCAATGGAAAAGTCAATTCATAAAAGAACACTTGCTTCCTATCAGTTTGTTTACCCACTTGGAGAAAAAAAAAAAAAAAAAAAAAAAAAGAAAGAAACATGAGCACACACACCAAAAAAAAAACAAGGATGTATGCTTTTTCTGTACTATATGTGAATAGTGTATACTATTCACAGTAATGTGAATAGTGTATACTACTCACAGAAAATATTTTGTGCCTTTTCTTATTTCCTCCCATTAACAATTTCTAATTCCAACCTTGTTTGATGCCTGCAAAATAAATAATAAATATCACTATTTCTACTACAAAAACTATTAGTTAGCTTTTGTATAGTAGGTTTTGTGTAGATCTGTCTTTATCTAGTTTGGCAATACCTTCCAAGAGCAGTGATTTACTTATTTCAGCAGTTTATCTAAGATGCCATTTACATTCATTATTTCTGTATTTAGTTTACAAGTATAGGAGTTTGCTTTTTTTATGCTATTTCTCTAAGATTCAAGTAGAAATATGTACGAACTTAAGTTTGAATTGACACTAATTACAAGCATATCCTGTGTTTTCTACGATTTGATTTAGTACAATCCTGTTATCAGAGTCCTATTAACCAAATATTTATTAGCTTCCATACCCCTCAGATACATGCATTATCTTCACTGTATGTCTGCTGATAATCAGCTCTTGAGAGTTTAATGTTATTATCCCAAGAATATCAGTAGGCACATTTTCCATCTAAATAACAATTCTAGCAGTGGAGCACTACACTATCTTGACAATGAAAATGCATTTAGCACTTGCCATTTGCAACACACTTAGAAAGGGAGGCACTGGTATCCAAAGTTACCTCCCACATATTCAACATGTTTCTGCCAAACTTGGTTCAATTTCAAGTGGCCTTTGGACATTTCTGGTTTTGCATTGTTGGACAGGCTTCAAAGCAAAAATCAAATTTTAATACAGATCAGTGTTTTCCAGCATATATGTGTGAATTCATGAGCATAAGTTTGGGTGTGTGTCAAAAAACAAACAAACAAACAAACAAACAAACAAAACTTCTATTATTCTCAGTGGGAAAGAAAAGGTGTGCAGGACATGATTCTCCTATACTGCAGCATTTTGGAAGATTTGATATTTTTTCCCCCACTATCTTTTATGGGTCATAACACAGATTCTCTAACTGTTTCATATGGAAATCTACTTCTGCAGAATCCATAAAAGAGCTTTTAAAGTGGACACATCTCAGGAATGTAGGAGGCCTCTATACTGGATTATGTTCAGTTACTGTGTGATGTTCCAGCAACAGTCCCACCTTATGTGCCTACTAGTTCTTCTTGTGTATGTCTCCATCCACCTCTTCTACTGAAGAATAATATATATATATTCTTTAGGATTTTAGTCTGATTTTTAAGGTCTTCTCCTTGTACGTATAAGACTGAGGTTCTAACCTTCACTTTATACCAAGTAAAGGAAGAATTTGAACAATAGTAGGGTGTACCTTCTGCCACCCACTCACTCTTGATTCTTCCACCTTCCTGAAACCAATAGGTTTGGGATTTTTGCACATGTACGTATACATGTATACACACACACACACACGAAAAGCACATTAACATATAAAACATATTCCATTTAATTATAGAAACATAGAATGGCTCAGGTTGGAAGGGACCTTAAAGATCATCTAGTTCCAATCCCCTGCCGCAGGCTGTGATACCAACCAGGTTAACCAGGGCCTTGTCCAATGTGGTCTTGAACACATCCAGGGATGGGGCATCCACAGTCTCTATGGGTAACCTGCTCCAGCGCCTCACCACCCTCTGACTGAAGAATTTCCTCCTAATCTCTAACCTAAATCTCCCTTCTTTTAGTTTAAAACCATTCCCCCTTGCTCTTTCGTTATCTGACTGAGCAAAAAGTTGCTCTCTGTCTTTTTTATAAGCCCCCTATAAGCACTGAAAAGCTGCATTGAGGTCACCTCAGAGCCTTCTCTTCCGTAGGCTGAACATCCCCGGCTCTCAGCCTTTCTTCATAGGAGAGGTGATCCAGACCTCTGATCATTTTTGGAGCCCTACTGGAACCGCTCTCACAGGTCCACATCCTTCTTGGGCTGGGAGTCCCAGACCCAGACCCAGTACTACTCCAAGTGGGGCTTCACAAGGGCAGAATAGAAGGGGATAATCCCCTACCTTGAACTACTGGCCACTCCTCTTTTGGCACAGCCCAGGATGTAGTTGGTAGTCTGGTCTGCAAGCACGCACTACTGGATCATGTTGAGCTTTTCATCCACCAGAACCCTCAAGCAGGGCTGATCTCAGTTTGTTCTTCTCCCAGTCTGTACTCATGTCTGGGATTTTCCTGACTCAGGTGCAGCATCCTGCACTTAGAGTTCTTGAACTTCAATAGGTCCACATGGGCCCACCTCTCAAGTTTGTCCAGGTCCCTTTGGATGGCATCCCTTCCTTCTATTTTATCAACTGTGCCACTCAGCTTGGTGTCATCTGCAAAGTTGCTGAGGGTGGCCCCAATTCCACTGTCTATGTCAATGATCAAAATATTAAAAAGTAACAGTGCCAGGACAGACCCCTGAGAGACACCACTCGTGACCAACCTCTACCTGGATATAGAACACCACTCTCTGGGTGCAACCTTCAACACAACTCCTTACTCACTGAATGGTCCACTCATCAAATACATATCCCTCCAATCTGGAGATCAGGATGTCATGTAGGACCATGTCAAAGGCCTTGCAGAAGTTCAGGTAGATAACATCATCCCTTGTCAACAAGGGATAACAAGTCATCCCTTGTCAACTGACACAGTCTCTCCAAAATAGAAGGCCACCAAGTTGGTCAGCCACAATTTGCCCTTTGTGAAGACATGCTGGCTGTCTCAGATCACCTCTTTGTCTTGCATGTGCTTTGACATTGCTTCCAGGAGGATCTTTTCATGATCTTGCCAGACACAAAGGTGAGGTTTACGAGTCTGTAGTTCCCTGTGTCTTCCTTTCTACCCTTTTTAAAATAGGAGCGATGTTTCTCTTTTTCCAGTCACCAGAGACTTTGCCTGACTGTCAGGACTTTTCAAATATGATGGAGAGAGGATTGGCAATTCCATCAGCCAATTTCTTCAGGATCCTGAGATGCATGTCATCAGGCTCCATAGACTTGTACCTGTTTAGTTTCATCAGGTGGTCTTCAACCTGCTCTTTGCTTACAGTTGGAGGGACTTTACTTCCCCATCTATGAGTTCAGGGAAAAAAAAGACTTGGAAAGCCTGAGTGACAGTGAAGACTGAGGTAAAGAAGTTGCTGATCACCTAACTGGAACATTTACTGGAACATTCAATTTAAAAACAAAACCAATTTAATAAAATTAAATTAGAAAAATAAAACAAACAAAACATCAGCAGTTTAGGTGGAAACACAACTGTTCACAACTCTGGCAATATTGTAAGGAATATATTTCTACAGGAAATTGGCAGCTAGCACTTACAAATGATGGAGGAAAGGAAACCCAACATTTAATGGGATAAAAAAAAAAAAAAAAAAAAAAAAAAAAAAAGGAGAGAGAGAAAGAGGGAAAAAAAAATCAAAGAGAAATTCAGAAGAAGGCACAAACCCACACTAGATTTAATAAAATCTCAGCATTGTCAAATGGCCAGAAGGAACTCTAGAAAGAAAATTTAAAGCTTCTGCTCAGGTTATTGAGCCTATCCTGTGCCAAATAAAATGTCATCTCTCTATCAAAGACTGATCTTTTTCCTTTAAATTCATCCCTAAAATTACCTTTTCCTTCCCTACCTCAAATTACCACTATCTGGGAGTGGTTATGCTGGCAGACACCTGTAAGGATTTAGGCCACTCTGAATAACTTACACGGACACCTGTCTTTATTACAATTGCATCTTTAGCCTCTTCATATTCCTTTCTCCAGGTTCAGTAAAGCCCCAGACCATGAAGTGTGTTGGGGAAGTGGATATCTTTGTGCAATTTTCTGTCTGTGTAGTACAATAAAATACCAACCCTTTTTTGGAGTTAAAGGTATTACCTAATATAATTGTAATATGCATTGCATATCTAGCTTGGTTGGCATCAAAAAGCCTGGCACTATGTACTGTGAAAACAAAAGGAAAAGATATAGGTCTGTATAGGTAGTCATGCACATATATTTATGGTAAGCTGAAGAGATGTGCTACAAAGAGTCACTTATCACCTGCACTTCTTCTGGTTTGGGACAGGTGGTTTTGGAGTTCCACAACTCGCCAGATGAATTACATCTTCAATAGATAAGAAGACTGATTTAGCTTGTTTGTTTGTTCAAAGTCCTGTACCTCTCTGTAGTCTGTCCTACTTATTCCAGGTCTGCCTTACTGTTAAGTCTATTTCACCATTCCTCACCTTTATTTTTAGATACATGTTTTCACAACTGATATTCATTTTCATACATTATTCTGTTATTTCACTGTTAACATTAGCTACACATTCCCCTTTGTACATTTAGGGATGGCGCAAACACCTACTACAAGTTCCTGAAGTTCACTCCAATGGACCTTTTTGGCTCACAGTCTCTCAGCAGTGTTCCCCCACACTCTCTAAGATTGCCTTTGTTGTTAAAAATCCAATCTCTCATTTCAAATTTACATTCCCATCGACTCCTCTATCACTGTGCATTTCTGTTGCAGGCACATCACAAATTGCTGGCTACTACAGTAAATATAGATGATGGCTTGCCTGTAAATTAGATTTGTATGTGTAAAACCCATGCTTGTTTACACATTGGAAAGATGTCAAATACCTGCTCAGATGAAACAAAATATTTATGAATCAGATAAACTGGAAACTTACATCTTTATAGGGTGTTCAGAGTGGGTCCAGGTATAATTTGCCTTTCCCTGACCCACTTCTAATGAAAAGTTATCTCATTAATGGCTATTAGAAGTATTATATTTGTTAAAGATGCAACATTTTAATTTATATTTAGTAATAATAAAGCAAAGCTTTAAAACAATTCTTTATGAAACATATGAAGTGATCTTAACTATTGTAACTCACATGAATTTTATTACATTGATTTTAAAAAAGTAATTTAAATATTGTTTTAAGAGTTTTGTTTTTTTTTCTACTGTAATAAAATAACTTGTTTTATAGAAGATACAGAAGAATATAATTTGATCATTTCTTCAGTTAGCCTTTGTTACGCAGATTTTTACATAATCATTACTCATAATGTTCTGACAGATAATGCTATTACTAGCGTTACCATCTTTGCTATTATTATAAAAAATCTTCTGGCTTTGTGAAAATTTTAATTTATTAGAATATAATAAAAGCACATCTAACATGAACAATAATTTATGAAAATTTTAGATGTGCTGCTTGACATTCATGTCATCAGGCTTCAAAAGTTTCACACTTGAAATGTGAAATTACACAGATTTATAAAGATCCTTTTCTCAGCATGCTAACTGGCACTATCTTCTGTAAAATGTATATGTTTGGCTTTAAAGAGACAGGCGCATGTAATTTTAATGTCAGCACCAGCAACACCAAAAAGTGCCCTGGCAATCAGTGGAAAGGTTTAATAGGTTTCCTGTCTTGTTCTTAATTTGCTGAAATTACAAAATCAATACTTTCAGTTGTAGCTGCAGCTACCCGTTTTACTGCTTTAAGATAAAGTCTACAAGAAAGTAACCTTCACTTTCAATTTGTAGCACAGGACATCAGGGTGTTCCTGGCCACTAACTGGTCTTTCTCTTCTTAGCCAGTACAAGATATTCTAGATGTGTGATTTTGCCCTTCAAAGGGAAATATTACATTTTGCTCTAGGTATAACTCTCATCAATAGCTTGTTTTGTTTATTTTTAGCATTTCATTTTACTCTCTCCTAAAGTCACCTCTGTATGAATTGTTATTTCCCCATTTATTTATGTTGTGTTTTGAATGATACTACAGAATAAAATGTTTGTTGTTGAAATGTCCTATTCTTTGTTTTACCTCCTTTTACAAAGGAGAATATTTTTCTGCTGCAGTTGAAAAGGGAAATTTTCCCTAGCTAGCCACATTTGTAATAATGAACATGACAGCAGATGTAAAGCGTCTCTGAAAGGACTAAAGGGGACAACCAGATCAACTCATCCAGGAGAGATATCAAGCTGTTACATGGAGCAAGAAGAAAAATAAATAAATAAATAAATAAATAAATAAATAAATGAAATAAATAAATACCCATACACAGGCTGTTCTGCTACACCTCCCAGCTCTTTAACTACAGAACTGAGAAAATCATACCCTTACACTTGCATGATCATCTACTCTTCCAACTCAATCTTTCAAATAAGTCTTCTCTACTCAAAAATTAAAGCTGTATGACAGACAAAGCTTTAACCTTCTTGCCCCTGTTTCCTAACTAATTAAAATGTTTTTAGTTTGGGGGGTCTTTTTTGTTTGTTTCTGTTTTTCTATAATAGCCCTCTTCCTGAACTCCTTTCAGCATATAAACCATCTTCAACACTTAGCTGAGCAATACTCTGGAGCGGTTAGCACTGGAGAAGGGCCTTGGTTTGCCTGGTCTTCTAGAGAAGCAGTTAAATAAACATAATGTTAAGCTGCCTCTCACAAAAGATTGCAGCGTAAGATCTCTCATTGCCTTCCACCAATGCAAAATGTATTCACACCAAGGAAAAAGAGCTCTCAACACCTGCTACCCCAAATGCTAATGAATACACATACTCACACATGCATACACATGTGCACCTAACACATCTCAGCCCTAGCACTTTTATGTTAGAAATTCTACTCATAAACTGCACATGATGGAATTAAGATACTGTAAACTGAAAGAAAAGTTGATCAGGAATGAAGTACAGTTATTCACACCAAGAAAACAGAGCCTACAAATGCTATGCTTCCCTATGTTCTGCATTTCTTTTAAGTAGTTGCTCAAGGTAAAATAATGTTATTTATCTTGTAATATGCGCTCTTTAAATTAAAATTTAGACTTAATCTAGAAACAATATTCCACCAAAGGAAACAAACACATTTGTTTCTAAACAAGTCAAGAGAAATGTCAAATGATTCAATGAAGATCACTTGTGTCACTTATGTTTGTTTTGATTGGTCCTCCAATGTTTACAGCACTCAACTCAGCAGGCACAGAACCCCAAATCTATATTTAATTTAAAGCATTGCACCATCACTCAAACCTTTTAACAGCCTCATTGCAGTTTAAAGAACAAGGGCAGAGGGACCTGTTTACTGGAGCGCCTTTTACATGCTCCAAAGGATCCTGGAATAGATTTTTAGTATATTACTAAAAAATAATAAAAAAATAAAAAATCCGAAGGTCTTAAATGTAATTGTGAAACAAAATATTTATAACTACTTACGGGATTTTTTTCCTACATTATCTGTTACTTTTCAGATATCCTCAGTAAGAGATCATATTGCAAGAAAAGACAAAATGTTCTAAAAAGAGTCTTAAACTCTACAAAAAAAAAAAAAAAAAAAAAAAAAAAAAAATTTAAAAAAAATTATTTTAAATTAAAAAAAAAAAAAAAAAAAAAAAAAAAAGGTGAAATTCATCAATCTTAATTTTTGTTGGAACTAACATGTTGATCACCAACAGTAATGTAACAAAGACAGATATCACTACAACACTGAGAACTTTGTACTGATTCTCATCAGTTTGATAGTCAAATAAAATAAATTTTACTTGCACACTTCAAGACCCCAATCTTTTGAGATGCAGAAATCAAAGTTTTACAAAATTAAGCAATTGAAGGAAAAACAAACAAAACAAAAAACAATCAAGTCCCTTTTTAAGCCTATAGAGGTACACCTAAAACATGCCTAGCTTGTCAAAGGGAATGAGCCCTCTGTTTCCATTAACTTGCTAGGGACCTGATGCAAATGAATAGGTAATAATGCTATAGGCACAGCATCAAACAGCAGCACGTCTCCTCAGTGTAACCATGGTGGTAGCATTCATCAGTGCAAAATTATCACAATGGTTTTCAATCCTTGGCAGGCTGATGGTGTGAAAGTCTCTCCAACTAATTTTATGGGTCTTCCCAGGGAAAGGAAACTGAGGTAGAAGACAGTTTGGAAAACTAGATGTGGTTTATCTTAAGTTTAACGTCCAAATTTTCCCAAAGTGCCATTTGATGTACACGAGCACCTGTTTCCTTCTCTAAAGATCTAGGAGCTTTTGTGTGTCTATCCTACATTACCATTGTCCTGTCCATCCCATGTTGCAGACACATAGTTACTGCACAGCTCTTTTCAGTGCTAGGAATAAGCACAGAAAAGCTTAGGAACAAGGCTAAATTTGCATCACCAAGTCCCCATTCCTACAGACTATAAGTGAAAGAAACATTTTAGAAGGGGATATCAGCAGGTTTCACTCTCCAGTATTCAGGAAAACCCACAGAGAGCTAAGGAGAGCCTGCTGAAATTAGCTCTAACCCTGGAAAAAGGAGACAGCTCTATATTACTTTTCGCCTCTTACTAGAAACATTTGTCCAGCGTCTGTATTTCTTTTAACCCTGTTGTGCTTCTCAGCAGACAGGGTAATTTGACCCAGAGGATTTTGTCTATCGAAGCTATGCTTAATCATTTGGCCCTATTACATCACTACAAAACAGCTCAAAATAGAAGGTTCCTTTTAGTAGATTTCTTGGTTCAGCTAACAAAAATTATTCCAACTTCAGTTTTAGCAGAGCTTATTAAAGCAGTACTGTGTTTAAGTTATAACAATTGTCAATAAAGTCTTTTATAGCAGATTTAACTCAGCATATTTTAGATCTTGCCAATTTGAGACAGTTTCCATAAAAAGGAGAACAGCAATGTTACAGTGATAACTCAAAAATTGAAAAAAAAAAAAGGAATTATTTAGCATAAAAGGAATTATTTAGCATAGTAAAAGGACATAAAACTAGGAGTAATGGGAGGAAATTAATAAAGGGAATATATCAGTAAGGGAAAAAGAAAAAACTGACTGTGAGTTAAGCAATAGAAAAATCTCCCTGGAGAGCAAAGAATGGCCCACTGCTAAGCAATTTTAAAATAACTGGCCAAAATATTCCCAGAGATATAGGGTAGAAACAATTCTGCACTGGTCCAAACAGAAGGCTAGGTTACCAGTCTGTCTTCTAATTTCTATTAAAGCAAACAACTAAATTTAGTTTTCTGATTGACAAATTTAGTGAAAATCAGACTCACAGTTGTTGAGATGTAATTGCACAGCTTTTATCTTTGCCAGAATCAGAAATAATAATAATAATAATAAAAAGTGTTCTATTGTGTTGTGTTGTTTTGGTTTGGTTTTAATATGAACATTAGTTTTGTTGTTCTGAGTGATTTATTATATTAGAGTTACCTAGTGATAATTTGTTCCTTGACTGAAATGATTGGGGTGGGGTGTGTGGGGGTGGGTGTTAAGCTGTTATATTTTTAATCTAACCTATTTAACTGTAGAAGAAAACAGAGAAGCTAAATACTTTTATATACAGGCATCACTGACTCAACAAAACATAAAAAGGCTGAAAATTCAGTATAGAATAGAATTCTTAAAAAAACTTCAGTTTACAGGATCCTGCATTAAAGTGTTTATTCAACGGAAATTAATTGAAACATTAGTACATTTGCATTCTAAACACATTTTTAAAATTTATTTTAATACTATTTGAAATTTAAGAAAATATTTTTTTATTTTTTAAGAATTTTTTAAGAAAAAAAAATCAAGCTAAAAGCAAATTTGCAGGCATAAAGCAAGCTATTGCATACCTGTTAGGTATCAATATTTGTTCAAGAAAAAGGATTAGGCTATGCTATTTGGACAGCACTAAACTTTTGAGATATTTAATGTCTGTGTTGAAAGAGTAGGTAACTCAACTACAATAATCCATACAAAAAATTGAATTAAATATGTACATGAAAATACTTTTTTTTTACACAAACATAGTAAAATCCTCTTAGTAGTTTATGTATATATTGATTAGCATATATTTCAAAATAATTAAAATAAACAATATATTATTTTAACAAAAAAATAAACAGATTACTTTATATCATTGCATGTGAAAATGACAATTTTTAAAATGTTGTTATAATATTTTTTTAAGTTATATCTAATTCACAATTTAACATGTTTAACATGTAACTTTTTTTTTCTTTCTTTAAACAGTTTTATAACAGATTTTCTTTATAACAGATTTTCTTTAATCAGATTTATAACAATATACAATAAACCTTTACAAATTATTATTTTTAAACTGCTCTGCTGGCATATAGCTTTCACATTAATCTTCAATGAAAACAGAGTTCACAACAGTAATTTTGGCAGATCCAGACCAAACCAACATCTTCACATCTGTAGTTTTAAACATGATTAAGCCTACATCTGTAGGCTTAAACATGATTCAGGTTACGTTTTATGTCATTTTGGCTCAGAATGAGAAAACTACAAGTTTGGTGTTTTGAGTACTTTCTTTTTCTTAGTATGCAAATTGAAATGCTTATACTAAAACTTCTCACTATGTGTTTGCAGTGCTATACCTCCATTTTTGAAGACTCAAAAACTGTATTTCTGTATGCACCAGAGAACCTTAAAAACAAATGACTACAGAGCTCCTCTCTAAACTAGCAATACAAAAGATGTTGCAGTAAAATTTGTTATTTTTTAGTAGTATTAAGTAGCAAATTTTAGCATGCAAAATTATGCTACAGTGTGATTAATATTACTAAACAATTAATACACAGATTGATAAAGAGAGCTTTAGGATTTTATTATTATTATTAAAATAAAAGTATTGTGTTTGTGACTTATTTTAAACATGTAAAATTAGTTGAAGTTTTGTAGTCCCAAGCTACAGGGACAACAGTTAATTTTCAGATCTTCCTAAGTATTTTTTTATTTAACAGAAAACTTCAAAGTACCATGAACTTTGCACATAAATATGCATTTAAAATGAACAAGTTACAAAGGGAAAAGGAATCAATCAAATTTTAAATCAGGTAGTGTAATTTGAGATCAGTCTAAAGTTTTCTAGTTAAAAAAATAGAAGGATTTTCTAACCAGATCATCCATATTTTTTTTCCAACTTTCAGGCTATAGATAAGAAACTGGAGTAATAAAGGAAATTGTAACTACAAATTTATGATTGCATCATAGAAAAATTTATGTCATTATAATTTCCATATTTTAAATCTATTCAAATATGTTAGAGCATTTCAGAACACAATAATTCCCCCACCCCCAATTAATATTTGAAGCTTAAATTTATCCAGCCATCAGAAAAGATTCCGTGCACTATTGTTTTTATTTAACTCCGACTCTCCATTTACTTTGAGGGTTATCAACTGATTCACTTGTGTAAAAGTGCAGAGGGCAAAGTGGAAGTTAAAAAAAGTTACATTTGGAACATAGTACCTCTTCTGTCTCTAACTGGCATGATCTCCTTATCAGGATAGTGTGTTTGTTCATGTTCATGTAAATTTCAGTATTCATTCACCACTTCTGATTATAGGTAACAGGTATCTCTAGAAATAAAACATAATCTTATGTGGATAGTGTTATTACAGTCACCACAATGTCAGATTCAATAAGATATACAAACATTCTAAGAAAGAATTTGCTCCTTGTTGAATCTACTTCTTTAAAACTAAATAGTATCTGTGCCTTTAATCTATTCTGCTTTGCTTTAAATTCAGTAATTTATCACTGCATTTACATTCACCTGATAAATAAAGAGTACAAATGACTCTGGAAGATGATTTTTTTTTTTTTAACATTTAAATGCTATTTAAAATATTGCACCTTCAAAATTCAGGTATCTTATAAGAAGCATAACATAAAATTAGGTAAATACATTATTTATAAATGCATAATGTTATGTGCATTTAATTTTAAATATTTATCTATATTCATATTTAAAATACCTTATATTTGAATAATACAATTTAACAATAATAGAGTACTTGCAGAAATAAGAAAAACATATTAATCTATTAATAATATTACGTCTACTTTCTTTCAGTTCAGTTTCTTAATTTGGTTCTGTTCATTTACCTTTGTTTTTTTGCTTGCCTGCATTCTCTCTAACACATGTAAATAATTTTAGTTTCATACTATCACAAGTAACATCCTTCTGTAAACTGTGACAAAGTGTGTGGCTGTTTGAGGAAGGTGTTGTTTCAGTACCTTACCCCTATCCAAGGTAGATAAGGGGATCTTTTACAAGACAGTGTTGTCACTCCATGCCACATCAACTACTGGGAATAGAGAAACAACAAGAAAGCAAAGTGTTAGGATGTTATCTCATCTCCTTCTTGAATTCTTTATCCAAAAATAAAAATAAATAAATTAAATATGTTTGTACTCACCTACAGTAGTTCTGTGTTGTGCAAAACAAGAATAAGATCCTAATATTATTTATTTATTTATGATTATTTAGTGCCTCATCCACTGTAGTTAGGATAACATGATTTTCCTCTTTATGTTTTAAGTCTATATATGTAAATAATTTCTGTATTGAAAATACATAATTTTGCAGCTGATAATTTATCTTTTTCTTAGAAGTGCAGACAACACTTTTTCTCAGAAGGCAGACAACATGCTTATTCTAAAAAAAAAAAAAAAAAAAAAAAAAAAAAAAGGAAATATAATAGGGATAGAAGGGAGAAGCAATTTGGAGTCTATAGGAAGGTTATCATAAAATTTACATTTTCCATAAAAATATAAGTAGCCACCATTTTGCTGTAATCCCAGAGCAGCAACGAAATGGTGGTATAGAAGAAAACTACCCTATCAGACAGATTTCATCAGTGCTCCTATCCATCACTATCTTCTTTCACTAGCATGACTGTTATTTACCTTTCTCCTTACAAACAACATCCTAATTTTAGATTAAAAATCAAGAGAAGTAAAGTAATAAATAATTAAAGTTTAATTATTAAACTAAGGTTACCTGCTATAACAAGTTTTTTTTTGTTTTGCTGTTGTTTTTTGTTGTTGTTGTTTGTTTGTTTCTTTCTTTTTGTTTTTGTTTTTTCCTCTTCAAACTGCAAAAAGTACAGCATAGTGTTGCTCTCACACAGTGATGAATACATCTCCTGGAACTGGTAGTATATGAAAGCTGTATCCTAGAGGTAGAACACATGGTATGCAATATAGCTGCTTCATTGGTCAGTATGGTATTTTAATTATTATATGATTAAATATACATAAGTAACACTCAAAGGACCAAAATGGCTTAAATAATTATTTCTGATTTTAATGGACAGTGCTGTGTTTTGTGAAGCATTTTACATCTAAGTGAACTGCCATACTCGGTTTAGAAAAGTGTATTAATGCATCAATTTTTCTATGCAATGCCAGCCTTTTTTGGTTAATGCATGCTTTTCAGAAGGTGTGGAAAGGAGTACCTACTTGTATACAAAGAGGAAGAAAGTATTTGTAGATTAGTGCAGGTATATTTTTTAATAAGGTGATGTACATATTTAAAAAAATCTGAAAGTTTATTCTACAATCTCTACCAAAGCACTATGTTCTATAAGCTTTATTAAAGGGGTCTTAAATCTGCAAATTTGTAATAAACAAGAAAAGTAATATCTGTAATCTACTTTCTAATAATATGCTTGGTGTTTACTACTATAAATATGTAATGTTGTTAAAATAGATGACATTTTCAAACATTGTATGTCATAGAAAAAATGTTATTTTTCAGATATAAGTTGAATATTTCAGATTCCAGTAACATCTCTTAAGTAATAAATCATATAATACAAAAATGTAGGTCATTTAAGTGATGATGGATGCTGAATTTAAAGTGTTTGTTGTTGTTGTTGTTGTTGTTTTACGAAATCTTCTCTAAAACATCTTTAACAATGTAAAATTTGTTTGTACAAATGTGCAATTAAGTTCAACTAAAACAAATGTCCTGTTCCTCTTAAGTATTTTCATTCTTTTCCAGTTCAAAGTATTTAGGTAACACTGCCACCTATTGCTTAAATGATATAGTAACTAAATTCTGTTGCAGTTCTTTTTGTCTTCACTGTTTTGTCTACAACGCTTTCATTATTTCTAATAAACGGCTCAGATTTTCATATTCAAGAATGTTTAACTAATAACAAATGTCTGTCTTCAGTACTACGATTATAATTTCCAAAAATTACTGGAAATTTAACAAAAGAACATTTCAAAATCTATGAAAGTCAATTCCTATAAAATACTAAAAAAGAAAAAAAAAATCATACTAAATATAAGATCCTTCCAGAAAAGGAACAAAAGAAGATTCTTTAGGCTATTTAGGCCAAATATTTCAAATTTCAAGTTATTGCTCAGATAAAATATGTCTAATGTCATCCAAAGTAAAGTGATTTTTGCTAACATTTTGTAAGAGGACAGGTCACCTGTCCTGCGAGTCCTGTAAGTCCTCGCTAGTCCTGCAAGTTCTGTAAGATTTTTAATATTTGTGACATTATCAGAGAAGTGGATGCAATGGATGCATTCAGGAGGAATAGAAAATATTTAAAATAATAATAATGTATTACTGCCTTTACTTAATTCTCAAAGTATTTAACATTTCTGTGGTAGCACAGAATTTTAGTTTTTTTTTTACAGTAACATAAGAAGTGTATAAAGAAAGATATAGGAAGGCTAAATTTCTTTTCTACTTACTATTTTTCTATAATAATAAATGGATACTTTCTAAAAAAGAATTTGAAACAACATATAAGAAAAAAAAAATCTTATTTAAATCTTATTTAAAAATGTTTTTTTCCCCACCTATATGGCTTTGTCCTGACATTATTAACCATTTTCCTGCTACTAAAAGTTTACCTATTAAAACAGTCAGCTATACAACCAAGCAGAGCTAATGCCACAATATGTTTCAAAAACCATTCAATTTAAATAAACAGCTATATACCTATTTTTATCTTCATTGGTCTATTTCCTTCTTATACACTCTCACCTCCAATAATAATACTAGATTCTCATACTGATGTGAAGGTGAGAGAAAAAAAAAAAAAAAAAAAAAAAAAAAAAAGTCTTTTTCTCCTTTTTTTTCCCTGTTTAAATAAAATGAATATTCAATGTTGTGTATTGAGAAACAGAAGTTGGACATTTTTCAGATTTCATTAAATGTTAGCGTACCATAAACAATTTGGCAACAGAGTATTCAATCTTAAATTCACTCAACATAGTACAGTAGAATGAATTATTAATGACCTAATTGGTAAACATTGATTTGTAATGTAATTACTTGTATAATGCACCATCTTATGTGAATATTAGACTAAGACCCAAAAGTCTGGTACTTTTAATATAGGTTCTTTGTTAAAATACACCACTTGTTGTATATATTCAAAGAAGAAAACGTCTCCCCATTTTCTCCTTTTACTAACTTTCTTTCTGAAACTATATGTTTTCTAAACAAATGTTTCATGGCATCAGAAGTCTGCAGGTATATTTTCCCTACTCATTTTATCACCTAAATTGTGACATAGCTAAAACAAAGATTATGAAAAAAAAAATAAAAAATAAAAAAGTAAGATTGAGTAAGATTGTAATTTTTATATTATAATTATGTAAGAAAAAAACTTATTTTAATAATATTAAAAATAAATATAAAACAAAAATATATATGGAGTATATGAAATCAAGTGTATGATAACTACAACTGGTAGGGAATAATATGCAATGTTTAAAAACCAGATGATACAGAACTCACTGATGAACGATTTGTTATTTTTTTCTTTAAAAAAAAAAAATCACAATTGCATTAAATCTATACTTTCTGTAGATGGACTAAAAATCAGTATAATTTTGACAAATTCTACATAGGAAGATATAGGCTCATATAACAAATAGGCACATGCATACTAAAGTGACTGTGAAAATACCAGTATGCCTTGCATTTTAGCATTTGTGTTGTAAAACACGCTTAGTTCAGACAAAGGTACAACTTAATGTAAGGAATAAATACAACATAGGTGAAAATCAGTATCTTCATTAGTTATCTACTGTAATTGACTACATATACCATGCTAGAATGTAAGTTAAAATGCAAAGATATGATGGTAATACCTCAACAGCTAACATCATCATTACTTTTATATCTTGGCTTTACTAGATCATTGCTTTAAATGAGCATCACAAAACCAATGGAGCTTTAGTCTTTACATTACATTTTCTTCATAATCTTTTTCAATATTTTTTTTCTTGCATGCCATCGTTTTAATGTAAATCTTTCTTTTTCTTTTCAATAAAATGAAATGATTAAGTAATCCTGCTTTTTGCATGATTAAAGATGACGGATAAGCTTGGGTGGATAAAAATCAAGGCTCCTAACAGAATCTGTGCACCTCACATGTCAGAATCCTTCCAGCTTGTTCAGTGCTAATGACAGGAAAAATTAACATGTCTGTGAGTTACCTAAAAAGAATAACAGGTTACCTTTAAGGACATAGCAATATCTCTACACTCAATTTCAAACAGTTGTTTTCAGTAATTTTATGTAATAAACCCTGATGATTTTTTTTGAAACAGATTAATATAAAAATCTTTGTTTATTAAATCTATCAGGGACTACTACTGTGATATTTAATCACCACCTTTGTATCATGTGATAAAATACTAAGAAAATAAAATACAAGGAATGCTGAATAGCGATGAAAAACACAAAACTGGTGAAAAACAATAATGTATTTTCATGATCTAGTGAAATACAACTCAGAACAGGAAAAACAAATGAAAAACAACAACAACAAAAAAAGAACAAACAAACAAACAAAACCCTCAAAACTATTAATATTTACCAGTGTTTCTCTTTCTTTTCAAGATCCCTATACAATATGTGTTCATCCTTTTCTGACTCAGACAAGAAAACTAGAAAGGGGATATTACAATACAGCACATATATACTGCCATCGCCTCTAGACATATGACCCAAAATGATGCTAAGAAGTCTCTCTCTGACCTCCTGCTAACCAGCCTCTTGTGATTAATTCAGCATGTCCCTGAAAGTATCTACTAGAGATCCTTGTGTTTGTTTTTTTTGTTTGTTTGTTTGTTTTTAATTTAAGAGTTTCTGAATCCCACCTATATTTTCACCAGTATATATTTTTTAAAATTTTATTTTTATCAGAGGAAAAGCATTAATCTATGAACAGATGTCTGCGATAACAGAAAAGCACCACCTGCCTAAGCATTCACCAAATAGGACCATAAATACCACAACATTTCCTGACCTAAGTTTCATAGACATCTGTATCATGGTAAAACTGCATTTCCCTTCCTTGACAGATGAAATTACTATTCTTTGATTCCCCCCCTCATCCCCCCCCCTTTTCTGATTATGTTCTGGATGGCAAAATTTGGGCCACAAAATGCTAATTTCTAACCTAACACCATGACAGCAATCACAGCCATCACAAGGATGGAATAAAGAGAGCAATCTAACATCCAGGGATATGAATTTCTGATCAGTGGCTGGCAGACTGCCGTGAAAGCTTACAGTAATCCCATTGGACAGCTAGGGTTGATGAAGCCTGGGAACAGGCAGCCACAATGTAGGTAGTTCACAATTGCAAGCATTTGTCCATAATTTAAAGCTATATGAGAAGTGGAGAGTATTCATCTGAACAACAAGCTGTAATTTAACTAGAGTAACATTTACACAGTTTTTAACCCATTAAGTCCATCTATCCTTACACTGTCATTCCCTCTCTTTAATGCCTTCTGTAAACAAAAATTCTGCACATTAAAGAAAAATATATTTTTAACATTTGCAGACTCAGAATAATTTGGCAAGTTTAACTCTTAGTGTATAACTGAGAGAAAATAAAGTGTTTATTCTTAAATTTAAAGTCCTGATCATGTAAAACCTTACCGAGGTGAGCAGTCCCTCTGAAGCCAAAGGTGCCAGTCCTGTCACCCCCACTCACACTCTGTAAAATCTAATTTATAAACTGATCACACAATTAAGGTCCTTTTCAAAGTGCTAGTGCCTCAATCACCCAGTGACGTCCCTACATGAAGAGAACAAGCCCTCACCATAAGTCAAGAGGATCTGCAAATAACAGATATTAATGCAGGCTTTGAGCTCCTATACAGCATAGCTCACCAGACTGACGGGGTGCTGCATCTGTAGCACAGATTGTAAAATCATTTTGCCTTGTGCTCAAAAGCCTTGAAATGCAGCCTTCTGCACAACCAAAGCATGTTCGTCCTGCCTCTCAAGAATTCATCCGTCATTAATTGTCATTCTTCTGCTTTGTTACTAAGGTTTTGCTGTGTGCTTGCTGCCAGGATTTATGATGCCCAGACATGGTTCCAGAGCCACTGCCAGTGAAGAAGTGTTGACGCAGATGCGAGAGCACAATGACAACTAATGACACACAAAAGTGGGCAGGTAGAACTGCCACTGCCACACACAGAGCACAGTACAACAATGAGCAGAGATTATCACAGCAGTGCTAAAAATGCACGAGGTACACACTTGCAAATATTTTCTGTTTTCCCATGGAAGCTCCGCAGCAAAAAGAAGTAGCAGCTGCAATGCACCCAGAAGGCATGGAAGGAGGACAATTTGACCCTCTTATAGGCAGGGAGAGTCATCACAATGACTTAAATGAGGCAAGTTTCCCAAAACATTTCATACATGTAAACTACTATTAATATGCACAGCAATTAAACTATGTCTAAATGTGCTAAGAAAATACTGAAATGCAACTAAATACAGGAAGAGCAACAAGTCCAGAATCTGTTGATGAAGCCCACAGATAAAGTTATATTCATTTTTTTTCATTTGTTTTAAAGAAGGGCTGCTTCAAGTTTAGTGTATTACAATGACAGTCCAGTTCAGTATACCTTGCAGCACTGAAAAACAGGAAGATCATTACTGTGATGTGGATGTTGCAGAGTGACTGTGGTGGTTTTAGACAACTCACTTTTTTAAGAGTTTCATCTGGTTTGAAGATTCTACTGATTTGTGAGTTAGTTCAAAAAGGGAAGAGGGAAGGAGAAGTGAGGAAATTACTACTGTAACCACCTGAAAATATTTATGTCCAAAATACAATAACTGCAACATGAGCAGGGTTTTGTGCCTTTCTTTGTTCTTTCTTTTATTCTTCCTCCAGTCCTTTCTCCTGCTTCCTCTCCCCCCTTTCCTACTAGCTTCCTCCCTTTGTTTTGTTTACCTTCCAAATTAATTTTTCACTCCCATTTGTAAATAACAAATATCTTTCCATCTGTTCCCTTGTGTTTTTGTTGTTGTTGTTTTGTTTGTTTTTGTTTTTGTTTGGTTGGTTTGGTTTGGGTTTTGTTGGGCTTTCTTGTTGTTGTTGCTTTGTTTGTTTTGTTTTGTTTTTCAATCTTTAAATGCATTTTTATTCCATTATTTAAAGTTCTCCTCAGCCTTCTTTGTGACCTTTCCCTTCCCACTTTCTTTCCTGGTTATTGGCACTTCATGTGTCTGAGATAGATTCTCACCAGTTTCTTTCCTTTCAGCAGAACTCAATGAAGTAGGGTGGTGAGGCACTGGAACAGGTTGCCTTGAGAGGATTTGGATGCCCAGTCCCTGGAAATGTTCAAGGCCCAGTTGGATGGGACTTTGAGCAACCTGATTGAGTGGGAGGAGACCATGGTAACGGGTTGAAATTTGATGATCTGTAAAATCCCTTCCAACCCAAGCCATTCTATGAAATACATGCACAGATCTCTGGCTGGGTCCTCTTAGCCTGTTAACATGAGCACTTAGGTGCAATGTAAGTATACTAGCCATGATAGTAAAGGGTGGAAGGGAGCAGGAGATGGATGCTAGTAGCAGCTCATGCCTGAGAGCAGAGTGTTCACTTCACACCTTACCTTGCTTAGAAGGATGGAGAAACCGCCTTCCTTAATGTGTGTCATTTGGGTATACATATGAGAATCAAGCTTGCAGTGGGCAATACTCCTTTCTGACCCCATCAAAGTGCATTTGGTGTAATACATTGGTTTGCATTAGAGACATCCACACACACAACCCCTCCACCATATTTATATTATACTACCAAAATGACCCCAACCAAGTTTTAAACTGATGGACACGTACCAGAATCACCAATGGTTCAGAATGTGCCTCAGAATTGGTACTCTCAAGGGGGCAGCTAGACTATATCTCTGCTCAGCTATTTTATCCACCTTAGTCTCAGCAGGCATTTGAACACTAAGGAAAAGTGATCTTGCTACACAACAGCAAGTAGCATAAATATTTTTCTATACTTTTCATTACTTCTAAGAATCACTTTTCCATGTGATTGTCCAACAGGCTTAACAGTGCACTTGGAGGAACAAGTCTTTAAAGCACAAGACATCAAAAGGAAGTATAAGAAGGTGTGCTGGATACATGTATCAATCAGCACTATACTGTACTGCTGATTTCAAATGTTTTAGCAAAGACTGTGTATTACCCCTAACAAATCATGGTAGTAGATTTGGAAACTACCAAGAGCTGTGTGAAGTCTTACCTTTTTTTGTTGCTGTCTACCTCACAATATAGTGACAGACTCAAGCTTCAGAGGAGCAGTGGCATGACAGAAGGGGGTAGGTGTATATACTAAGTCCAACATATTGAAGTTTGCTAAGAGTGGACTCAAAGCATGGTTCAGAGGTTTCTTTTTTTCTAAAAGCTACTTAGCAGTTTATGAAAGAGTATTTGAATAATATTTTAGATCTCTCTAGAAGCAGTTTATTTGTCTTGGGGCATGGCTTCACAAGCTCTCTCCCAATCCTATTGTAACTGAAGGATGTCTCCAGACATATATTGAAAACGCTTCCATTATGTAACTATGGATAGATCCCAAATAGCTTGAGTATAGGCAATTTACAGAAAATAAAATTAAAAAATATTTGTATATGCATAATTGATGACAATATTTAAGGACTGCAAGAACATACATATATGTGCAGATATGGACATAAGCATATACATTTAAAAACCCAAACTGCTCCATAGATCCCATAGATCTTTCCAAGAGCCAACCTATCAGCCCAACAAATGAAAAGAACCACTGGCACAGAAAACTCAGGTATGTTTCTGCACAGACACAGGAAAAAAAAAAAAAAAAAGAAAAAAAGAAAAAGAGAGAGAAAGAGGAGCAGATAAAGACTCTGACACTTCAGCAGCAATGTCCAGCAGTGAGTGATACCTATTTTCTTTGGAACTTTCAGTAAGTATTAAATTCATAGGTTTCTCTCTGTGTTATATGGGAAAGATAATACTCCCTCTCCATTCCTCACAGCTATGTTGTCAGCCAAGATTCATTCACACTTGTGTAATGTGGTGATGGAAGCAATATAAATGTTTAGATAAATACATACAGAAGAGACTGCTAGACACACATGTAAAACGTCATCCCCCAAAACAATCTGCATGGGTAGCTTTTGGAAATAATGAGTGGGGACAAGTGGGGTTGAATGTATGTTTGAACCCAACCTGATTCCCAGGGGTTGCTCTTGGCAACCACTGTAACATATGTCTACTATTAACCTCCCAAATGCCTACAAATCTGAAAAAAGTGTAATATTCAAAGTCCATGCTTATCCATCAATTACCCAAAGTCCTGATATGAAAAACATGTTCTGATCTGATACTTTTTTATTTTTCACCATGTGAAATTGATTCCAAATTCTATTGATTCCAAATCTACAGAATTCTGTAAATATGTATATGCAAAATCAGAAATTGAAAAAAACAATTTCAGAAAAAACTGAGCAAGAGTATTTATATTCCATGATATATTCTGGGTTCTCCTATCACTCCATTAAATTAGAATTTTCTGCATGTTAATAAAAAGCTTCCTCTTCAAAATAGTCCCATGATATAGGTATGGTAACATTCAAATAAATGTATTTTGCCTCAGATTACACAAACTTTCTTCTAGTCTGATGGCAATTCTATTCACTGGGTAAAATATAAAGATATCAGTTTAACAGCATTCCTTTTAATAAGAGTTTCAGATTATCATACAATTTCCAGGCACATAAAGAGATGTATATTTTGTTTATTTTATTAGGAAAACCACTACTACAATCTTTTTTTATTATTATTTTATTTTTATTATTATTTTATAACTTCCTTTTTCAGTGCTGGTATTGTAGTTCACTTCAGTTCCAATTATTTTAATCCTGAAAAGAATTCTAGCAAACATTACTAAAAGACAAAAATGCAGAAACTAAAAAGTTGTGAATACTCTCTATGCAACTATCAGGCAGCTTCATTGAATATAGCTAAACTGAAATGAACAGTGTACACTGAGTGACTTCCAACATATATTTGTAAGTCCAAAATGATATCTTTTTCCTAAGGACACATTTTAGCCTCTTTCCCATATGAGAAGTTTAATTCTCTCGCATTTTTTTGGTGTGCAATTCAAATGCCTTAGCTGCAGACAGTCAAAGGCATACTTCTTTAATAAAGACGGAATAAATACAGAGTAGAATTATCAGATAAATGCATATATGAATACATGTAAGCACGGCATTGCTAGTCAGTCGAGGGAAGTGATTGTCCCGCTCTACTCTGCACTGGTGCAGCCTCACCTTGAGTACTGTGTGCAGTTCTGGGCACCACAGTACAAAAAGGACATTAAACTGTTGGAGAGTATCCAGAGGAGAGAGACAAAGATG
The DNA here is from genome assembly GCF_011077185.1 of Oxyura jamaicensis. NCBI lineage: Eukaryota > Metazoa > Chordata > Aves > Anseriformes > Anatidae > Oxyura > Oxyura jamaicensis. The sequence continues at coordinate 126,730,217 of NC_048894.1, read as the reverse complement.
GTGAAGGGCCTGGAGGGGAAGACTTATGAGGAGCGGCTGAGGTCACTGGGCCTGTTCAGCATGGAGAAGAGGAGGCTGAGGGGGGACCTCATCGCGGTCTACAACTTCCTTGAGAGGGGGAATGGAGAGGCAGGAGACCTTTTCTCCATAAACACCAGTGATAGGACCTGCAGGAAGAGGGTTAAGCTGAGGCAGGGGAAGTTCAGGCTCATCGTCAGGAGGAGGTTCTCCACCGAGAGGGTGGTTGCGCACTGGAACAGGCTCAACAGTGAAGTAGTCACTTCACCAAGCCTGTCTGAATTTAAGAAGAGATTGGACTGTGCACTTAGTCACATGGTCTAAATTTTTGGGTAGACCTGTGCGGTGCGAGGAGTTGGACTTGATGATCCTTATGGATCCCTTCCAACTCGGGATATTCTATGATTCTATGATTCTATGATTTTATGTATCTTTATGATACATGTATGCATAGCATATTTTAAAATATATATTCACTATATATTCACAACAGGAACACAGTTTCGATGATATCCCACACAGCTTTCAAAGGCTTCTTGTTGTTTCAAGGATCTTTGAAAAGCCAAATATATAAATCACTGAAAAATAATTATTATTACAATTTATATTTTCTTTTACATTAATTCTATTTCTTTTAGAATTATATTTGACTTGTGAATTCACATAATCATTCAATGTAAATTTATCTACCCATAAGTGACACCCTTATATGCTCTTAAAGGCTTGTAAACCACAAATATCACTGAGAAATTGAGACAGAAAAGAATAAGAAAGAAGTTTAAACATGTCTTGGGAACTGAACATGTAACTGCACAGCAGAAAATTTCCCCAAACCACTGAAAATGTTAAATTCTTCTGCAACTTATTTTGTACTATAATTCTTCTAACTATGGTCAACAAATCTACATAGAAAATTCTGTTATGAACGGCACTAATATGCAACATCCTACAATCTTACCACGTTTTCCCCTTCTGTGCCACTTCTCTGACATCTGGGAAAGTAACACAAGGCTGATAATATCAGCAGAATCAGTTACATAATTATGCAGTTATCACCCACCTTAGGAAAACAAATTTTCTTCCTATTCTAGTTCAAGTCATTATGAAAAATTGTACGCATGACTATCAAAATAATTTGTAGAATGTTGTTTGCCCTGACATTTTGCTATTCTAGTGCCTCAAAAAGTGAGGGCATGAAAGCCTGCTAAACTTCACAATTACATTACATATCCTGGGTGCCACTGGACAGGTCATGAGAAGTGGACAGCAGAGCGGCAAGTTTGTATTTCAATACTCGCAAAGGAAGTGTTCATGAAGCTGTTGTCTCCTTGGTAGGTGTTCAAATGACCTTTCAACAGTGGATTGGCACAAAGTAATGGTCAATAACAGCAGTTTGCTGCAGGGAAGCCTTCCACTCTGTCACCATGGTTTCCAGAGCTGAGAGCCCCTTAAAAGTAATTTACAGCAAATGGGACAAAATCAGGAATTGGATGTAAATATTCTTTGTCCAGTATGTTAAATCTGTGTGAGAGATTCCACAGCTCTACTTTACAGCTAAGACCAAAATGGATATCCTAGCTTGTACTTTAAGTTTAAATAAGTACCATGAAAATGCACATGGTTTTACATTATTAAATGGTATCTAGAATGTTATTGTACATTATTATAAACAAAATACAGGAATGTCACAGTTGACTAAATTCCTATCAATTATGAACTTAATTTTTACACACATTTAATACTTATCTCATTTCAGACTTTTCTATACTGAGAAATTTTCTTTTAAAGAAAAATGGTTTATACAGTTCACTTCCTGCCATAATCAAGGTCTTTCTAACCTGATATCTGAAGGTTATGCTTCAGTGAATAATTCAGTAGGTTAGTGAAACTGTGGCAGCAAAGAAAGTGCTAATCTTAGATGGGAGCTGTGAGGGATATTAAGAAACAATTGCAAAAAGTGACATATTTAATAGAGAAAGATTACTCTGTGCTACATCTATTTAATTTGAATTGAATAAATTTTGCCAGTATTTTATGAGATGCAGTCTGCAAATTATGTGAAACTTCATAGTGTCACTGAAGTCTAGAGGAAAGAATAAAGGGTTTTTTTCCCTTCAACCATTTTATGAGTATTGTGATTTTTGAGGACTTCTCACTCTTTCAAAAGAAATTTCAAAGGAACTGAAGAATCATTCACTGCAGGACCTTATTAATTTGAATTAAGAAAGAAGAAAGGATAGTAAAAGGTGATAGTACTGAAAGATAAATAACAAGAGGCAATAGAAGGATCTTGTGTAATGAGACTTCTTGAAATAACTGAATTCCTTCTGGACTGTGACTGAGTGAGGCCGGAAATGTTCTCCATCCTTCAGGGAAAATGTAGTTGATCTAGCTTAGACAAGTCTGAAAGTATGAGTAAAAGCAAGTGTGAAAAAAGATAGGGGCCATTTTGGCCCTTAATCACTAAACAAATCCTTAATGCAAAGCCAGTCCTGACAAAAATAATTTAAGTCTATGTTCATATGATACATTGTATGAGTAAGTAGAATAGGAATATGATGCTAATACTAAAAAACAAACAAACAAACAAACAAACAAACAAAAAAAAAAAAAACACTCATCCCATACTGTACATATAGAGATTATTTTAAAAGCTTGCTTTTTTTTGTCACTTGTAAACAAACATTTATACTTTTTTTCCTTTATATTACTGATTTTCTATAATCTACCAAAGTGTTAATAAATTATTCATCAGGGGGATTCTCTTGACATAGTCTTTGAAGAAATAAAATAGTTAACAACATCTGGTAAAAGATAACCAAAGACTTAAGTACACAGCAAACCTTTCAAGAACAGAGGAAAATAGGAAAATAAAATAATTTCTGCACACCAAGAAACACACAAGATTCAAAGAGTTGGAAAAAAAGACATCATATAAAGTTGTATATTAATGTAGCTTCTACATGCAATCATGCATTGGGTCTATATTTTACTAATTATGGTATCAAAAATATCTTATAGACATTACTCTAACTTTTGCTCAGAAAAATACCTCTCTGAGTATTTTGAACTTTTTCCTGCACCATCATCATCTCACACTGCAGCGTGATAGAAATATCCTGAAAGTTATAGTTTTTTATTTCTACTTTTTTATTTCTACTTTAAACAAAAAAAAAAAAAAGAAGTTATTGGATTATTTTATTTTTAACAAGTTGATAAACATATATAAAATAACTGTTGATAACTCTTGAATGCTTTGGGGTGATGCCAACCACAGAAAATAGTTGTGCATTTTGAAGTTTAAGTCTGCAAGTTGTTGGTCCTGAATATGGATTGTTTCATATTTTCTTTTGCTATAGGTGGTCACATTATTCAAGTAGGAGAGTACAAAATAGCTCCTTCCCCCTCATCCCTTTCTCCTCCAAGTGCAAGAATGGTAAAACCATTAAAACTCCGTACTACAGACAAAATCATTCTCTCTGATCTGCATGGTGGTTCCTATATTCCCAATGGGAATTCTATGCTATGTGAATAAAGAGACAAATTTCACTAATATTATGAAACATAATAATTTCACTGTGCATTCACTGATACTGTTAACACTATAATTTCTTCTTTACCCATTTAGAATCCCCTTTGTCTGCTCCAAACAGTAAGGACAAAAACACAGATCTACTGTGCATTTCAGAGAAAAAAATTACTTATATGCATGATTAACCTTATACTGAACAAATTCATATATGAGCAGGAATGGAAATAGGATATGGAGCATTTCACCTCTGCTATAGGTTACCAGATCAAGCCTGGTTCAGGTCACTGGTAACCTAAAGATATTACAGCCTAATGGTTGGTTTGTGACCCACATGAAATGAGCTGGAATTATTTAAATTCATGGAAATAGGTGTCCATTTCGCATTTCACACGCACACACACACAAAAAAAAAAAAAAAAAAAAAAAAAAAATGCACAGGACTACGGGACAGGACTACAGAACTAGCAGCCTTCCTGGTAACATTTACAACAGGCAGTAACTACTGAATTGTAGCAGAAATTGGAGTATCTTTTCACTTCAAATGGTGGTCATATAAGAAAGCAGCAGCAGAAAGAAAGCAGATGAAGCACAGAAAAGAGAGAAAGAGACAGAGAGGGGATGCTGTGTTTGTCTATCTTTCGTCTGATATGTGTACAAAGAGAAGACTTCAGTCTCAAGGCCTGTCAGTTCAGCACCTTTCACAAGTACAAAATGTCATGTACTACATGCTGATGAAATAAAAGACAAAGGTGTCAAAGGAACCATTACACTATATTCTAGCAATGATCAGAGGATCAACATCTTCCCTTTTAGATTGACACTATGTTAAACTATGCCAGCATATTTGTCCTGAATCTCTTCTTACCTGCCCCGGTTTTACACCAGGGGTAGAACTTAACTTATCACAATAGCCTCACATTCTGTCAAGTGGATGAAAAATGAAATATCTATGTAGTTCCCTTCTAAGTCATCCTTTGGCTATTTTTAAATAACCATTAGGGCTGTATGCATTAGGTGGCATATTGTTTCTTCTGTTACCAAAAGTAAAGGTTGTGTATTTACTCATTGTATGAATGCAGTGAGTAATCACAGGAGGTAGAATAACACCTTGCACTGAGAGGGCTGCTCACAGCTAGGAAAGCAATGTGTGAAAATACCACTTGTTCAACTTCACATCAGCTTGCATATTTGGCTCATGCTGTATTTTTACATCAACAGAGTCTTCTGTACTTACAGATAATTATGGGAGAGCTGCACATCTCAGCTATCAAGAACTGTGATGGCCTCAGATATACTAGAATGTATTATCCTCTAGCATATGCCACCCACAGAAGCTAACAGATGTTAAGAATTCTCCAAGAGCATTCCACATTTGAAAGATGTTCATAGCAATGTTTCTGCACTGAAATGTCAGAAGTTGAAATGACTTCCCCAAAATTATATTGCAATTAAAAATCTCTGATTTTTGTTACTGAACTAGAAAAATCAGTACAGAGGGAACAAAAAGATCTCTCCCCCCCCCCCCCCCCCCCCCCCCCCCCCCTTTTTTTTTTTTTTCATTAGAGCAGCCTTTGCATCCACAACTGCTGCAGCAGCAATGTCCATTTGTCGAGTCAGGTTACCATTTCTAATCAAAATTAGACTAAATGGCTCTAAAAAGTTTAGATACTTTCTTTCCTCACAAATGTTTTTACTAGTTCACAAACCTGCAACAGCTTTGGTTATTTAATGAACATAGGCTAATTGCCTACAAGTCTCCCTGTATTACACCACTTACATAAATATAGTCACTAGTCTTCAAAGAGTGGTGACTTAGCTTTTACAGGACCTAAACTGAAATAATATGTAGCTCACTCTTTCCCAGGCGCACCTTTTTCCTGCCAGTCTCCTGGCAGGAGATTTCCCCAACCACTTCCAGAAGCACAGCTATAATGCACAGCTGTAATGATGGTCGACTGCTGCGCCGAGCTTCTCACTGCTAACCCGCACGCCCACTGGAATGGCAAGAAGCTCCAAAAGATTCTTCCATTTAAATTACATTATGTAATACAAATCTATCTTCCAGTATTTGGACAGATGCTGTTCCAAGGGCTCTGTTTCACAAATGTCACCCTGGAAAAAAAATAAAATAAAAATATAATAAAAATAATTAAAAAATGATGGTATGTCTAACCCTTTCCTATTGTGTTCATCACCATTATACACATTTTGTCATTCTTACTATGTCCTCTCACACCATACCTTATGGATAACTTTTCACCCTTTATTATGTTTGCAACAGAACCTACCTACTTCTTCACCTAAAACCAATATTCAAAACCCACATGCACTGTGAGATGAGTGCAGTATGCATACAGCACCTGGGGCAGTCAGATTGGAATCTGCTCACGTGGCTTACCCTAGCAATTTACCTACTCATACCATGAAAGTGTCACTTTCACAGATTTCCGTGACTGGTCATTTCTGTGGGGGTTCAGGTAGCTTTTCTGAAATTTTCCCCCATTTTCTGCAGTTCTTTCAGCCATTATCCTGCAGGCAAAAGGCTCTAAAACCCTCTTTTTCTAAAACTTACAAGATATTTTAAAGTAAAAGAAGAAAAAGATAGAGACAGGCACTCTCCTGTTGATAAAATGTCATTTTAGAAGTCCTTCTGTACTTCCTACTTCAGTCTGATATGCAGGTGTTCAGAAACTTTGCCTGAAGTTTTTTTTGGTTGGTTTGTTGTTTTTGTTTGTTTGTTTTGATTTGATTTGTTTTGTTTTTAGTGTAGAAAGAGATTGAAATTGATCACTGCATTCTTACAGCTGATCATCATTAAAATTGGTGTTAAATTCCATCTGTTTTTGTTGTCGTGATGCACGGAGAGGATTTAAAAGGCACAATTCAGACACTCATCTTCAAGTCACTGAAAAAAGGTGTACTACAGACTGCTTTAAAAAGGCTATGTATATCAGAGCTGAGTAATGTGGTTCATGGAAAAAGAAATCTAAAGTAAAGCTTCACCAAAATTTCAGGCTTGCAGTGCCATTTCTGCCTGTAGTTTTGCATGCAGAACTTCTTTCCAGTCTGCTCTTGACAAGGAAGTACTATACAAGCTCTGAGAGATTGTATAGCATTAATATCACAGTAATATTTCAGATGAATGACTAAATAAAAACATAACCTTGTAGAATTTCTAGACCAAAGGTGTCCAGATATATTTATCTTCTTTCCTATTAATTGAGAAACAAGTGTTCAATGTTTCCCACTTGGACAAGAACTTAAAAAGAATCCCTTGCAAGCTCCAGTAATACTGCATTGGGGGGGGAGGGGGGGGGAGGGCACAAATTGGCACATCCATCAGATAGACTACTTTAAATGAGTATTTCCAATAAGCTCATAGGTTTTATGAATCACAAGTAGTCAGGACGATATCTGATTTAAAAAGTGTGTGAATTCCAACATACCTGTGTAAAAATGTGACAGACACTTCACCAGCCAAACATCACTTTTCCCATCTCCCTCCACACCTCTTGCATTCCTCAGACAGACCTCACAGTCTCAGGTAACCTAAAATTTGTCTCGCACAATGAAAATCAGCCTTTAAGTACCTCAAACTAGCAAAGGTTTAGACAGTGCTAGAAGATCATGCATCTGAAGGAACATTTTGCAGCACCCATGCCTAGCAGGGAAGGGAAAGAGCATGCTTGGGCAGTTCAAGTATCCTGCCCTCCACATACAGCCCAGATCTAAAAGGACATCCATGTTTCTGAATCCCAGTAACAAAACACAGGTGTTTCCAGTCAAATACTGGTAGCCCTGAATTTATAGACAGTCAACTCCAAGGGTGAACACACTTGGACATCTGGCATATCTTACTTTTCATTAACTGTTTTTCCACCTCTCCATGTTTAGAGGTATCTGCCACAGGGGGGCCTGACCCTTTAAAGAGAGGACATGATAACTAGATGCTAAAGAGTGATACAAGGGTGTTGAACTCCCACTTCAATAAACCGTCCGAGAGGAATGCAAACAGAAAATGAGTTTTCTGAAAGCTAAGCACTATGCTGTCTCTCAGTTTTGGGTACTGACCCAACGAGTTTTACACAGAGGACAATCAAATCAATCAAATCCTTAATCTCCATCTGTCTCTGAACAATATATTGATATTATGTACATACTAGGCATTGCTCTGTGCGTTATCACTTCAATCAATTCACGAGTAACAACAGTGAAGACACAGCTCTTTCTTCCCGTCTATTACATACATGCACCTATAAACACAGGAATATGCACACACATACACATATAAACAAGTAAGTGAAGGTATACAGCCACATAAAAATTCACAGTAAGGCTCACAATCAAACAGAAAATTTGCAAATGCTATAAATGCAGCATGCAGGCTAACAAGACATACAACAAAAGACTTCTGAACCTTTATCAAATACAAATTAACAGGAATACATTTGAATTGTTAAGACGAACATTGCTTTTCAAATAGGTTCCTATTTCCTGTTTAGCATAAAGACAGGAAAAATATTGTTGCAGCTCCACCTAGTGGAGAATAGCGACAAATACAGCGGCGGAGCGGAGCCCCAGGGGCCGCCACCCCCGGGGAACGTGGGGCCGACAGCAAGTGATGGCAGCGGGGCTGCCCCGGGTCGACCCCGCGCCCTGCTGCTGCTTGCGAGGCTCATGGATGGGTCTTTTCCAGTGGTGTCAAATGCTATGGGCCTGGACGACCAAGATGAGATATTTATTTCTTTCTCGTGTGGCTGCTTTGCCGGAGAACAACACCCGTTACATCTGGGTAGTCCATCAAAACAAAATATAAAGATGTAAAAGTTATATATGTTATTTTAATCAAAAAGACTCTGAATTTTCCTATTGAGAATTTTCCTATGACCTCTGCCAAATTAAACGTAAGGGGATTTACTGTGTACACATTTTACTGCAGTATTAATTTGAACTTCTGTAATATATTTAATTGTTTCAAAGTTCTTTCCAAACAGTATTTTAGCAGTATCAGTCATATAGCTAGACACAAGTGAATCCATGGAATGGTTACTGAAATCTCTCTGTGCCTTAGTTTTTTTACCTTTATGTGACAATGCCAAATTGACATAATAAGAGAATCATAATGTCACACACACCCATCCCCTCCACACTGAATGTAAGAACTATAGAGGAACTGGAGATGTAAGGAGAGGGGCGGGGCGGGGCGGGGCAGAGAGGGAGAGGAGGGGAGAGGAGAGGGGAGGGGTGGGGGGGTGAGGTGGG